>NC_135272.1:5145000-5202500 GCF_051311805.1 Agelaius phoeniceus | reverse complement strand
TTGGGTTTCCCGGGAGCTGCCCGGCGGGTCATGGGAATAACGCCGCCAGATTGCCAGTCGGCATCGTTTATGGTCGGAACTACGACGGTATCTGATCGTGTTCGAACCTCTGACTTCCGTTCTTGATTAATGAAAACATTCTTGGCAAATGCTTTCGCTCTAGGCCGTCATGCGCCAGACCAAGAATTTCACCTCTAGCGGCACAATACCAATGCCCCCGGCCGTCCCTCTAAATCATGGCCCCGTTTCTGAAAACCAACAAAATAGAACCGGAGTCCTATTCCATTATTCCTAGCTGCAGTATGCCGGCGGCCGGCCTGCTTTGAACACTCTAATTTTGTCAAAGTAAACGCTTCGGGCCCCGCAGGACACTCAGCTAAGAGCATCGAGGGGGCGCCGAGAGGCAGGGGCTGGGACAGGCCGTGGCTCGCCTCATGGCGGACCGCCAGCTCAATCCCAAGATCCAACTACGAGCTTTTTAACTGCAGCAACTTTAAGATACGCTATTGGAGCTGGAATTACCGCAGCTGCTGGCACCAGACTTGCCCTCCAATGGATCCTCGCTCAAGGATTTAAAGGGCACTCATTCCAATTACAGGGCCTCAAAAGAGTCCTGTATTGCTTTTTTTCGTCACTAACTCCCGAGGTCGGGAGTGGGTAATTTGCGCGCCTGCTGCCTTCCTCGGATGTGGTAGCCATTTCTCAGGCTCCCTCTCTGGAATCGAACCCTGATTCCCCGTCATCCGTGGTCACCATGGTAGGCATAGACAGTACCATCGAAAGTTGATAGTGCAGACATTCAAATGGGTCGTCGCCACCGTGGGGGTGTGCAATCGGCTCGAGGTTATCTAGAGTCACCAAAGCTGCTGGGCGGGCCCGGGTTGGTTTTGGTCTGATAAAGGCACGCGTCCCCAGAGGTCGGCGCTCATCGGCATGTATTAGCTCTAGAATTACCACAGTTATCCAAGGAGCAGGAGAGGAGGGACCAAAGGAACCATAACTGATTTAATGAGCCATTCGCAGTTTCACTGTACCTCCCATGTGTACTTAGACATGCATGGCTTAAGCTTTGAGACAAGCATATGCTACTGGCAGGATCAACCAGGTAGCCCCCAACCACGGTGGCGCCGCAAAGCGTCCCACAAGCGCCCGGACGGAGTGCCCGGACGTGCCCGGCCTGCTGGCGAACTCGTCCTGCACCAAACCCCGACTGCCCTGGGCTCCTTTTACCACTCGGACCCGCGGGAGCAGCATCACGGACGAAGACACAGCGGCGGGTGGCGGCATGGCGGTGACGGGCACCGGCGGCAAGGACGGCGGCCGGCCGCATCGCAGCCCGGCGTTGGCTGGGATGGGGAACGGCGCCACGCGCGAGGGACGACCCTTGGGGACGGCTGACCCCGGTGGCCGGCCCTTCCCACGACGCCGCGGGCAAGGAGCCGGGACCGCTGCACAGCTTTTTGCCACTCGGATGGAGCGCAAGGCTTTGTCTATCTCTCTCTCTCTCTCTCTTCGTGCTTTTTTTCCCAGGGACCGCGCCCCGGTTCGAGACTCGGCCTCACGCTCGAAATGATGCGTGCGGCACGCGGAATGGGGCTCGGCTGGGGCTGACCCGCCCCCCCACCAAAGCTGAGAAAAACCCGCCCGCCGAAAGGTCGTGGGCGAGGTTGGGCCGAGAGGGGCCCCGCTTACAGGGAGCAAACCCCGTCCCCGCGCGTCCCCCCAGCGGACCGCGCAGAAAGCACCGCACGTGCTAGAGGAGGCAGTGACCCGACGAGGTGGGCGCGGCCTGGACACTGAGGCCCCTTTTCAGCCGGGGCCGCTCGCTCTGCAGCAGGCAGCGGAACGGCAAAGGAGCGCGCGGACCGGGCTCTGTTCCACCCGCATCCACGCTGCATCGGGTTCGGGCACTTTCGCCCTGTCTCTTTTCTCTCTCGCCTCTCTCCCTTCTTGCGGCTCAGCTCTAGCCGCACTGCCGCCTGGCGCTGCTCGTGGCTGGCACCCACAAGGGCGCTACCTGGACCGGGGCCAGCACCGGCACCTCACGTGGTTTTTTAAGGACACCTGAAAGCTCACAGGGCCACGCGGCCATCACACAGCTCGGGACGGTAAAGACGCCCTTCCCCAGGCCAGCGGGAGGGGTGACACCTCACCTGCGACGGGAAGCGAATTGGAAAGGAGACCGCCCTGCCCGAGCACCGGACCCCCCCCGCCGTGGCTTCCCCGTGACAGAGAAGCCTTGGAAGGAGAGCCGGCCCGCTGGGGCCCTCTCTGACGCCACCGGAAAAGCCACATCGATCAGGCGCGGCTCCGGGAATGAGCTGTGCCAACGGCGACCAGGGCCCCACGGCCACGGTCCTGGGACAACGGCGACGGCCACCCAGCCCACCTGCGGATCGGATTGCTCGCGGCAGCAAAGGAGTGCGGGGGGTGCTGTCACCCACCCGCGGCCAACAACGGCTCCCCTTTTGGCTAGGCAATGGCGAGACTGGACTGGCCCCCACCGGGCCGGGGGGGGACTCTGCAGCCCCCTCCACTTTCTGGCCTGGGGAACCCAGCCAACTGTGCAAGATAAAGTTCCACTGACCTGGCGCCACGGGCCACTGGCTTTCACCCAGCCTAGCGGCGGTCGGCTTTCCCTTCTGGAAAAGAAAGGCAGGGGACGGCACGACAAAAAAGGCACACGGAGGCGCGTTCACAACGACCCGTGCTAGCCACGGGGGCTGCGGGGCCGGGGGCCCGGGCCGGGGGGGGGGTCCGAGGTACGCGCCTCACTGCCTCCCCACGACGGACCCACCGGCATCCCGCTCACGCCTTTGTCGCAACGCTTCTCGGTGCTGCGGCTTAGGGCTGCGAGAGAAAAATAAAAAGGCCCACGGAGGCCTGGCGGGCGCCCCCCCAACTCCGCCCGCCTCAACAAAAAGCAACGGACCCGACGCGGCAAACCCGGCCCTGCCCGGCATAAGCGGCTCAGTCGATCTGGCCACGACCGAGGTAGGCGAGGTACTGCCGCCTTGCCCAGGACCAGTCCGGGGAGGCTCTCCGTCGGGTGCCTGGCCCATAAAAAAAAAAAAAACTAGGCCAAAAAATTCTGCCCGCCACAACGCGGGTCCCCGGCTTAAGGCCGAGGAAGGGCGACGGCTTCAACAACACGGGCTGGGGACCACCGCCGCCGCCGAGGCGGACCCACGGGCCCAAAACAACAGGAAATGATTCTGGAGCAGAGGCATTGCTTGGAGAAAACTCTCCCCTCCTTTGTCTGGGCAATCCTTAACCAGTGTCTTACATGGCTCTTGCTGCCAATTTCTTGCTCAACAGTGTGATAGATGAATCTGATTTGTGCTAACACTTGTAACTATATTTTAAATATTTTAGAAAATATTTGTTAAAAAGTAAGAGAGGAAAAGGATATGGAATTAGTGTCACAAAACAGATGTTTTCAGATGTTCATGAGAAAACAGGATGCAGGATGTAGTTTGAGATAAGTAACATCCCAAAAGGCAATAGGCCTCAGGATAATTAAAGAATCAGCTTTGACATGGACAAAATTGGGATGATTCCAGGTATCTATGAAATAATAAGGCTTCTTTTTGGAATATAACGCTGGCTTCTTGTGGTGGTTTGACAGGAAATGTGCTTTTTGGGATGCTGTGTCTTGGGCCAATGGATATTCAGGCTTTAATATTGGCATTTAACTTGGCCATTGGGACATTAGACACGCCTCTGAGAACACGGGGTTAAAAGCAGAGCTCTCCCCTGGGAGGGTCCTTGTGGGTTTCCAGCGGGAAAGAGTTCGGGTCTCTGCCCCGGCCCAGCTGCTGGCTGGGCAGGGGGAGGGGAAAAGCCATGTGGCCGGGAGAGGTAGGCCTGACCCCGGGGGTGGAAGGGTGGAAGAGAGAGAGAGAGAGGGAGACACCAGGAGCCATCGGGCAGCCACCCCTGAGAGACACAGAGAGAGAGAGAGAGAGAGAGAGAGAGAGAGAGAGAGAGAGACGGTGCCTGGGACTGTAACCTTGAAACTGGATAAACATGGGCCTGTGCTGGCAGCACGGCTGGGACGGAGAAGAAGGGGGGGGTGCACCGGCCGCTTGTAGGAGCTTTTAACCCCTTCTCGGAGAATGAGAACTTTACAGATCATTGACCTCTCCTAGAAGATAGAGTGGAAGTTGAGGAAGGAATGTGCAAGTGTGAGAGAGGTCTGGGCGAGTGAGAAATAGTGGAAGAATAGAGAAGAATCCTAGTGGGAAGAGATGATGGAGTGGCTTTTGCTGGACTCTTTTTGTATAGCCATGGACAGAACCATGTTCCTTGTGACACTGAGACTGCATTCTAGGGGAAGGCAATGGCCACAGAACCAAGAGGGTTCAGTGTTGGTACCCCTCGGCCCCAGGGGGTGAAAAAATATGGGGGGGACAGGTGTCCCAAAGGAGAGATTGTGGGGACAGGTGTCCCAAAGGAGAGACTGTGCCCTTTTTTGGATCGGGACAGAGCATCCTTAAAAAAGAAGACCCTAGAAGCAGCTCTGGTCCGTGTTCAGTGGTGAGAGCACTGGACATGAAAAGGAAGAGGTCACGACAGCAGATGGACTCCGGGAGGTGCCACGAGTGACACGGAAACACACAAGGCTTCAGCTGTGTTTCCAGGGGAAGCCCATGGTACAAGAAGGACTCCTCTCCTCTTGATGAACTGAGGATTGATTGTCTGAAGGGTGGTGCTGGACCAAGAGTTGGTGATTTGAGGAATAGATGCATTGTATTGGAAATTTGGTGCGGGCAGGAGGAAATGTATTTGTAAGGTTTTCATTTTCCCTGTGTGTGTGTTCCTTTTATCTATAGTTGTAGAGTAGTTAATAAAGTTCTGTTTTCTTTTCTTTCCTAAGTAGGAGCCTACTTTGCTTATTCCTGGTCACAGCAGCTACCAGGGAGAAGGTATCTTCATGGGGGCACAGGCATTGGCATTGTGCCAGTGTCAAAACATGACAATTCTATAACACAAGACTTGGGGTGTATGTGCAGCTTGTGGGGTTGTTCAAAAGACAGTGATCATGAGGAGAAGACTTCGTGGGAAGCGACCACCAAAAGCCAAAAGACCCCTTAGAAACAAGCAGAGCACGCACTGTGCAGTACAGTGACATAGATTTCAAGAATCAAAAATAGGAGGAGATTGACAGAAAATTATTGATGAATATGTATTAGCATCCAGTCTAGAAGTTGTGTTTGGATTCTTTATCTTTTGAATGGGAGGCAGGGTGAGAAACGCCCCCTGTATCCTGACTGGTTTTGCTTATGCTTTATCCAAACCACTGCCAAATTATTTTGTATCTGCTTGATTCTATTTGATTGCATGATTTCATATAAAATTGCTGCTCAAATAAAATTGCTGCTCAATTCTAATGTTGGTTTCTTAAATTAGACATATAGGGACCTCATTCATAACAACAGCCCACCTCAGTCACCTCCCCGTTGGGACTGTGCTTTCTACTGAGCCAGTCCTGCCTGAAAAGCAGCTTTAAACACACCTCCAAGAAGGCACTGATCCAGATAAAGCACATCCATTCCCCTCTGCCCAGGGCCAGGCCCCTGTACATCTGGCAGCCTGCAAAATCTAACACCCCCTCAGGCTCCAACACATTGTTCCAGCCCAAAGCATAAAGGCAATTTGTTTGGTTAAAGCTGAAGTCATTCCTGCAGGTCCTCGGCCTTCCAAGGCCAACGCTGCCACTCCAGAGGGAATCCTGTGACCCCGAGCATTTGATGGTGACCACACCAAAGCAAGAGGTGGCTCCTTCAGCAGGAGAATGGCACATGGCAATGCTGTGCCTTTGTGTCCCCAGCCTTCCCCCCATTGTTTCAGCAATGGCAGCTACACTTAGGCACCTTCAGCAGAGCTTATTTGTGTTGGCTGAGTGCAGATCAGGACTCCCAGCCCACCTCTAACAGCAGCTTGCAATGACAACAGCACCTGCACACTGAGGTCTTTTGCTGGAGGCAAGCCTGTCACAAGCACACACCCTCTTCAAACTTCCCACAAAACAGAAAGGAGAAGAGCAGGAAAAGGCTACCTTTGGACCAGTCTTCCCAAGGTCTACACATGGGCCAATTCTGGGTAGAAAACTACCACCACTGCTGGCCTTCTTCTTCATGTTGAGAAACTTCTCCCACAGGAACTTAGAGGGAAGCAGCTGAAATGCAAAAATAAACCAGCTAGAGCCTCAGAGTTGGGCTTGTTCAGAAAGGCTTTTCTTGAACAAGTGGCACTCGTGAACAATTTGTGGTCACATTGTCCAGGACAGTCCTGGAAGCCCTGCAAGTTGCTTGCTGAAATACTCAGCACCAATAAATTTACAATACAGAGTGCAATACACATACTCCAACCACGTGGCTCTGTCCCATCAGCTTCTCCGTGATTGCATGTGACATGGTTGGGGATTTCTGCTCATTTGGCATTTCTTTCCTCTTTAGCTTCATTGGATTGAGGCAGTGACCTTTTCAAAGAATGGGGAGGAGCTCTCAGGACTGCCCTGACTCCATCCCTGTACAGCACTGAGAGCTCACAGCAAGGAGATATCACTGCTGGCTGAGTCCAAGAGAGGCAAGAAGGGAACGTTGTACCAAGAGTGAGGAGCACAGGAATGTGTCCAAGTTTTAGTTCTCTCTGTTAATTAGCATTTGTTTTCTCTCTCTGGGCTCACAGACCCCTGCAGAGAAGAAAACAGAGGGATCTCCTGGACAGAGCCTCAGCAGTGGGGCATCTTCAGTTCAAGTGAGCTCCAGACACCAAGGGACCTTTGTGGCCCTGGCTCCAGGGAGCAGGTAAGAACTGTGCAGCCCTCAAGATTCCAACCAATCCAGAGCTTTCAAGAGAAGCCAACTCCTTTGGGACAGATACCATCAACACATGGTAAACCAAAATCAGGGGACAATTCCCAGCACAGGAAGATTTCCACCATCCTGCAGAACAAAGGTGTGATGGTGTTCACAGGGGTCTTAGGATGAGGGAAGAGATGAGGATCTGACTCCATGTTTCAGCAGGCTTGATTTATTATTTTGTGATATATAATATATTAAAACTACACTAAAAGAATAGAAGGAAGGATTTCATCAGAAGGCTAGCTAAGAATAGCAGAGGAAGGAATGATACCAAAGGCTTCTGGCCTGGACTCTCTGTCTGAGCCAGCTGGGCTGTGATTGGCCATTAATTACAAACATCCAACATGGGCCAATCAAAGATCCACCTGTTGCATTCCACAGCAGCAGATAATCATTGTTTACATTTTGTTCCTGAGGCTTCTCAGCTTCTCAGGAGGAAAAATCCTAAGGAAAGGATTTTTCATCAAAGATATCTGGGACACAAAGGTGCTGAGACATTTTCTTCTGGACGTGCTGCAGCAGATAACTTGCTTTGCTGTACACTGTGTCTGCAGGGCTGGATCCGTGCCCACACAGGAGCTGGGAGAGAACAGCTGCTTTGGAAGCTCTTCCAGCTGGGACCAGCCCTGTCTCACAGGGCTTTGGGCAGAGTTTGAGCTTCCCCCCCAGCATGCTCAGGTGCCCAAGGGCAGCTTGGTCTTGACACCAGCAGGGGGCTATTTACAAATCACAAACAGGACAGGACTGCTGTGGAACTGCCTTGAGCTGTTTTATTTTCCAGCATCACTCTCATTACATGGTTATGACAATGGGAAGATGCCAGCAGCTCACATCCCAGGCAGCAGACCAAGAACTTAATGTTACAACTTCCTTTATAAGTTTCTTGACCAATCACACAAAGCAAAAGCACATTGACAGTAGTTCTATCCAACCACTATAAGCACTCTTACTTTTGGTTAAAACAATGCTTGCTTATTTTGAATACAATACCTGCTTGTAAGCCTTAAAGCACAATGCACAGAGCTCCATTATTAAGCCTTAACCCTCCTAATATCTTGCTAGATAAACTTTTCTGTAGCTTAGGGAGTTATTCTAGACAAGCATTAATACACAGACCATTGTTCTATTTGTCCTTGCTTTTCTACTTTTTAAATAATTTTTCTGCTGACCTAACTCATGGCTGCTGCTTAGCTCTAATCACAGTTCTACTGTATCTGAGGCTGCCTTTTGCAGCTTTCCCAAAACCCTCTGGTCTTGTGGATTCCCACAATTCTCCCTCTCAGTTCATCTCAAAAGAAACCTTCATAATTGTGTCGTTTATTACTTGCGTTTCGTAGCCTTACTAGAATATTTCTTCTTATTACCTACTTAGATGCATTTTCTTGCTTGCACTAAAGCAGGGGCAGGGAGAGCAGGGACACCAGGGCAGTTTGCAGCCTTAACACAGCCCACTGGGTACTTACAGTGAAAGATGTCAGTCTTTCCCGGACAAAAGACGAGGTGTCGAGGTCTTCTTTGGGAATCCAGAAGCCATTTTGAAGGCAGGATCTCCCAGATGAGTGACAATGCCTCAACAAAACTGGCAGAAGCAACAATGGAACTCTGAAAATCCAGAACCCAATTCATGGCAGATTCAAGGCACATACTGGTGCTAAAAATTTCCTATGATTTGAAAGTAGCTAAGTGCTTGTTTGGTCTAAGTAGCTAGTATGTTAGGCCTCTAGTTGGACTTTATTTGAACTATAGGGCTGCCTTGTGCAATTCAAAGATGGATCATACTGAAACCTGGAGCTAAAAATCTGAACATTAGCAATAGTTAGAACAGACAAAGCTGCAGCCTAAATATTACTTTAAAATAGCTGGAGTGGACATCCTTTACTTTAGGCCAAAGCACCCCTGCTCTCTCAGCTGCTCCTCACAGGACTTGGGAGAGACTGGAATGTTATGGCTAATGGCTTAAAAGTTGTTATAAAGGACTTTCTGCCCATTGGGACAAAACTGTATAAAGAGGCTGCGACCACCCAAGTCCACCCTTCCCTGAAAATGCCTCTGGACTGGAACTTGGCACTGGGAGTTAAGCTGCCTAAGGGAACTTGAGACAAGACAAAGGTGACTCTATTGTCCCATTAGCTCAGGGCTGGGGAGAAGTGAACAAGGCTGCAGAGAAAAACCTATCCACAACAAAGCCAAACCCAGCAGCTGTCCTGAAAATCAGCTCTGTCTGCCTTCAAGGTGGGCAAGTCATAGCCACAGACTCGTCTGCTGAGGCCAGGTTTGCACACAAACCTCCCATCCAAGACCTCCACAGTGCCCCCAGACCCATTCCTGAGGCCTTGCACCAGACGACTGCAGGGCACGCAAAGTAACACAACAGATCTGAAAATCCAGAAGCCAATTGATGGCAGACTCAAAGGACAGACAGATGCTAAAGATTTTATATTATTTGAAAGTAGCAATAGACAGAGTCCAACTTGCCCCACCCCAGGGAGGCACCTGGGAGGTCCCACCTTGCCCAAATCTGCATGAATCCATTGGAGTCTTACGTTTTGCGAGACCTCACCACAGAGAAGACCAGAAGAGCATTTTATGGTATGCCAATGGGATCCATGGAATGGTGATGTTTTTCACTTCATCTGTCACTCTCTTTCTTCCCCTTCTTCCCAACCCCCCATCCCCCCTGCCACCCCCCCGCTTCTTTTTCTTTTCTTTTCTCTCTCTCTTCCTCCTATTTACTGTTACATAAAATCCAGACTATTGATTTTGGCATATGGTCTCATTTGCCCCTCAATTCACAGGCCTCTCCCTAATAATTGTAATAACCAGATGATAACAACCCACTGAAACTTGATGAAACTTGAACAGACCTCATTCACCTTTCAGCACTTTAAGCAACCACTAGACAGGAAAAAAAAGTATAGACCAGTACATTTAGAAAATGTTGCATTCCTTCAGTGCAAAAAACAAAAAAAAGCACAATCAGTAGAGCATATATTGTTCATCCACTCAGCTGTGCATTGTGGTGGTGTTCACAGGGGTCTTAGGATGAGGGAAGAGATGAGGATCTGACTCTTGATTTATTATTTGATGATATATATATTCTATTAAAATGATACTAAAAGAATAGAAGAAAGGATTTCATCAGAAGGCTAGCTAAGAATAGAAAAAGAAAGAATGAATAACAAAAGCTTGTGTCTCAGACAGAGAGTCCAAGCCAGCTGACTGTGAGTGGCCATTAATTAGAAACAACTCTAGGAGACCAATCACGGATGCACCTGTTGCATTCCACAGCAGCAGATAACCATTGTTTACATTTTGTTCCTGAGGTCTCTCAGCTTCTCAGGAGAAAAAACCCAAAGGATTTTTCATAAAACATGTCTGTGACAGTGCAGACCACTGAACTGCTGCACCAGAAGACGGGCATTATCCCATCCTGTATTTCCCTTTGGCATTCTCTCTCAGAGTGCAGATGAAACAAAACCAAAATGTTCAACTTGAGTCAATCTTTACCTCCAAAGGAAATTCAGGAACTTTCTGCAGAGGCCAATGCTCTGCACGCTGATGAACTCCTTGCAGAGGCCAATGCTCTGCACGTTCAGGAACTTTGCAGAGGCCAATGCTCCGCGAACAATTCCCCTGGCGAATGGCCCAGTGAAGCCGCCTGCAGGAGCCCAGGCTGCGCACAAGCAGCCAGGGCCGCGTTCTCAGGCAACTGAGGCCGCGCCGCTGTCACAGACGCTGCCGCCGCCTTCGTGGTTTCCAGGCAGCCGCGGAACCCGGCAGCCGCCGCCCTTTCCCGGATCCTGCCCCTCCCGGCCCCGCACGCCCCCCAAGATGCTGCCGGGGCTCGGGGGCTTCGTCTGCCTGGGCTGGGGCTCGGCCTCCCCTGCGGGACAAGGTGAGGGGGGGTCCCCGGGGGTCGTGTCCCCCCGGGAGCGTGTGTGAGTCCCCCATGTCCCCCCCAAGCTGGGGTCACCCCCTTTTCTCTGCCCAGAGCTCCTGAGCCAGCTCCTGCTGCCCCCTGGGAGGGGCTTTGGGGAGCCCCCCCGGGGACCCCCTTGAATGCCCATTCCTGGGCACTGGGACCCTTCGCATCTCCTTCCCCAGCTGCAGGACCCCCTGCACCCCCTTATCCTGCCCCGACACCCCCTGCACCCCCTTTCCCAGGTATCCTCCTCTCCCAGCCCCTGGATCCCCCGTTTCCATGAGCCCGGGGACCCCCGGACCCCATTCCCGGCCAGCCCGGGGCACCTCAGCCCCAGGCCTTCCTCTGCCCGGCGAGCGGTGACGTCACTGCAGACTCGGGCCGCCATTGGCCAGCAGCAAAGAGCGGCGCCAATGGCGGGGCCGGAGGCGGCTCAGGGGCCGTGAAGAGCCTTGAGCTGTGAGGGGCCATGAGGGGCCATGAAGGGCCGTGAGGTGTCACTCTTGCGCCCAGAATGACACAGGAACAGGCAGGAGGCAGTATTGCAGAAAGACTAAAAGAAGGTTTAATTCAAGAGAACCGTGCGGTTTTTATAGAGTGATACGATATATTCTGTTTGATTGGCTAGTTAACAAAAACATTCTTTAGAGACCGTCCTTGAGAAGAAGAGAAAGATGAAGTAGAAGAACACCACCTGCAGATTGTTTATACTTAAGTTCTCACATTCTTACAACTTGCTAATAATTCTCACAAGCTGCTGTGAGAAACACTTGCTGTTTCTCTCTCTGTGCCATGGCATCCACAGTGAGGGGCTGTGAGGGGTCTTGGGCTACTGTGAGGGAGCCATGAGGGGCCTGTGAGGGACCATGGGGAACTGTGTGGTGTTATCTTTTTATACTAAAAACTACGTGTACACTATTTACAATAACTTCGCAATACTTATCACCTATGTTAGACAGTGAGTTTTTACTCTAATCCAAAAATGCCAACATCACTTAAAAGATGGAGGGAGGGAGGGAGGGAGGGAGGGAGGGAGGGAGGGAGGAAGGAAGGAAGGAAGGAAGGAAGGAAGGAAGGAAGGAAGGAAGGAAGGAAGGAAGGAAGGAAGGAAGGAAGGAAGGAAGGAAGGAAGGAAGGAAGGAAGGAAGGAAGGAAGGAAGGAAGGAAGGAAGGAAGGAAGGAAGGAAGGAAGGAAGGAAGGAAGGAAGGAAGGAAGGAAGGAAGGAAGGAAGGAAGGGTGATAAATGAATTCACTGGATTCAAGGATCATACAATTATAAATTTATTATTATTATTATTATGCAAGCAAGAATAAGCAAAGTTCAGCGCTGGGCGGCCGGGAGTCTCCGCTCCTCTAGGCTCGCACCGTTCCTATCCCCAAAGTCCACCTTTTATTGCCTTTTTCTCCCGGGTCCAGGGATGACGTGGTCTGTCTTTTGCGCTTGCTTGTTCAGTTGCTAGGGGGTCTTTTTCTGCCTTCTGGTGGTCATGGGATGAAGGCTCCAAGTCTTCCTCTTTTAACCGCTGAGTGAACTTTTCCTGCTAAGGCATACCTATACAGTGGAATTTTCAGAACACTATAGGATTCCTGCAAGCCTAAGCAATTCTTGTGAGTTTAGGGATTGTTATTACAGCTCTCCTCTGTGACCTCTTAGGTGAACTTTTCTTTACCATGGAATTCCCAAAGCACTATAGGATTCCTGCAAGCCAAGCAACCATATGTGGCTATACATTTAAGATTCAAGCGGTTTTAGCTATTTAGTTATTGCTTTGATATTGTATAAATATTTAGCTATTGATTTAATTAATGAACAAACGTATTGCTACTTATTACACTCATCACCACCTTTACCACGCATGCTCCACCACTCGTTTTGGTTGTCGCACAAGTCTTTGGGGTCATTGTTTGATGAAGGCCTCTCTTCTTCCTCGATGTCTTTAATTCACCTTTGGGTTACACATGCGCACCCAGCCAGTACAATGTAATCCAAAACTAACATATTAACTAACATTTAAGCATCAAAGCAATAAATCTCTTATAGCTGGCAGTTTTCTGGGGCCCAACCAGATTTTCCCTTCTTTCTGTTAATTTTTAGTAATTGTTATCTCTTACTTTTTCCTCCTCTCATGGAACATCTGCAGGGAGGGGGGTGGAACCCCTCCTCTCCCTTTTTTCTTGGCATTGCAACTTTTAACTATTTTATTATTATTTCCAAATATTAATTACTGCATCAATATTGATTACTGTTTCAATTTTGTCAGCACAAATCATACCTATTTACCACAGCTCTGTTCCTCTCTCTTGCAGCCCTTGAAAGCCTGACGGAGGACATGAGCAGTGCTGTGTCAGAGCTGGCAATTCAAACACTGCATGTCCTCCGAGCAACAGCCAGTGGGCGATATTCCATCTTCCAGAGGCTGCACGATCAGCTGCGCAGGGCATGGATCACTCGGCCTCGTCTGTCACGGCTCGGCTGGCTGCACTGCTGGAGCTCTGAGGAGAGCTGATCTGGGAGGCTCTCTTTGCTGGGGCAACCTGAGCCAGCGGGGATTTTTAGTTTTCTGTAAGATTTTTCTTTTCTTCCATTCTATTTTTTATTCTATGTAAATATAGGCTATGTTATAATACACAGAATCTCAGGAGATTTCTTTGCTGCCCAGGGTCTGTAGGGCATAGGGGAAGAGGGGGAAAAGGCTGCTTGTGCTCAGCCAGCTTCCCCGGCGTGCAGTGCTGCAGGGAAGATGGCCAGAAGCCCCTTGGCCTTTGGTGGTTCTGCTGAAGCCTTTGTGCTGCCCACAGAGCGGCTGGGCAGGGGCCGGAGCTGCGGGGATCCCTGCCAGAGCAGTGCCTGGAGATGGCCACAAGCCCTGTGCCAGGCAGGAAGCGCCATCCGTGTCCTCCCGCCCGTCTGCTGCTGCCTGCCTTGCCGAGGGCTCCCAGGTGCCTCTGGATGGGGCTGCTCCGGAGCTGCTGTGGGGCTGCGGCGCTGCTGCCGGGCAGCTTGGCCGGGCTGGGGCAGGGCCTGAGGGGCTGGGGCGCTGGCAAGCCCTGAGCAATGGGGCTGTCAGAGGCCACAAGCAGCCCCCTGGCAGCCGCCTACTTGCTCCTGCCAGAGCTGACTGGCAAGACGGATCCCGGGCACTCTGCAACTAAGAGCATCAGTGTTGTTGGAAAGCCAAATGCAGGGAAATCTCAGACCTTTGGTCTTGTCGGCAAAGCTTAGAATTAAACACAGCATTTGAGCTGAGACCTTGGAAAGGGCTTCCAAACTCAGGTGCTAGAAGCGAGAATGCGGATTTCTAGTTTCTAGCAGAGACACGGGGAGGAAAGTTGAAGTGGAGTAAAGTTTCGAGTTTTAGAGTTCAAGATCTAGAAAAAATCCAAGTGGTTCCAATGGTAAACAAGAAGTTTAGGATGCAGTGCTGTAGGTATGTTGTGTCTGTACTAGAAGTTTAGGATGCAGTGCTGTAGGTATGTTGTGTCTGTACTAGAAAGTTAGCCAATTAACACCTTTACCTGGGAGGATCAATTCCTGTTTTGCTTGTACCAGAGTCTGGGGACAGAGGGGGTTTCCAAGGAAAATCTTCGTCCATGTAGGGCTGAGGCTCTGCAGGCTGCTCCAGCCCCTCTGGGTGCTCAGGAACAGGGGTTGCAGTGCACCCTCATTAGCCCTGGGGCTGCCCAGGGAAGAGCCATGGCTGAGGCTGTGCAGGAGCAGGCAGGCTCAGCCCTGCTCCAACATGGGATCCCATGGCACAGGACACGCTGGGATTTGCCCCTGCAGCTACCAAGTGTGTCCAGAGAAACTGCAGGCAGAGGGTGACCTCAGTCAGTGGGACCCCTCTGTGCACAGGGACCCTCACTCCTGGCGTGGCTGTGCCAGCTCCTCCAGGGACCTCCAGCCCTGGAAACCTGGAGCAAGTGGAAACCACAACTTTGCAAATGCTGCCTGTGCCCAAAGTAAATGCAAAGAGAACTGGGATGTGAAAAAGAAAATTTGTTTATTTCCAGAATGTGGGGAAATATTGCAAGGTCTTGAGATATCGCAAGATCACGCAGAACCCCTCCCCTTTTACTGTTACTGACCGTTGCCCCCTGTTATAAAAGACTCTGTCTAACCGTTAATAAAGGCCAGTTACTTTCCACCACATTGGTGTATGCATGTGCTTGGCCCGTGTGGCAGAGGCGCCGCCACAGAACCGTCCTCGACCTGGGACGCCACGCCCCAAGCGGCAGCAACAAGTGGTGCCAAAACCCAGGAACAATCCGGGAAGCGGGAATCGCCTGGGCGAGTGGACAGCAGCCGGAGCAGCAGGACTGTCTCCAGCAGGGAGGACGTTCCCAGAGGACCGGCAAGAGGGAAGGGTCTCCCACTGGCATTCGGCGAAGGAGGAGGGCTCGCGCCAGGAGTGGCGAAGCAGGAAGGCTCGCGCCTAGGACCGACGAAGGAGGAATGCTCACACCGGGGTGAGAAGGAGGAAGTCTCGTGCCAGAAAATTGGCGAAGGAGGAGGGCTCGCGTCGCAGCCGGTGGAAGAGGAGGTCTCGCGTCGCGATTCGGCGAAGGAGGAAGTCTCGCGCCAGGACCTGGTGAAGGAGGAAGTCTTGCGCTGGTAGCCAGCAGTGGAGAGCATGGAGCCCCTTGCTAAGGTCATTTTTAAAATTCACAGAGACTGGGGCATAGATTGTGAGCCAGGCGATTTTTTCCTCGCAGTGTCGAGGCTCCTGCGCGCTGGGGTGATCAGGCATCCGGAGGATATCTTCCGCCCGGAGGTATGGGATAATTGTACTGGGGCCCTAGTGGAGGAGGCTATGTCCTCTGGCTTGGGGCGGAGTCTAAAATCATGGGGCAGGGTCATGTGGGCACTGAAAAAGGCTCAGCCGATCCAGCGGGAACGGGGAAAGTGGAAGGCCACCCAGAACTGCTTGTGGGAGGGGCCCCGGCAGGGTGCGGACGAACGTGCATCCGCTGAGTGTGGGGATTCGCAGCCGCGGGAGTGCTCTTCGCAGCTCCCGAGCCCAGGCACCGCAACTACGGGGAAAAAGCTGTTATTTTGGGACGGGCTGCTAGAGGAAGCACGGAATGCGGCTGTTAACTCAGAGGTGCAGACTGGATCAAAAACATTCAGTCCACTTTATTCCAGCTGCCCAGATCTTAAAGAAACCCCAATTCCAAGAGCAGAATCTCAGTACACAGATGGGAGTGGCTTTGTAAGAGCAGACCAGTGAAAATCAAGATATACAATTAGTATGGAGCAATAGGAGATAGAAGCCCTGCACAAGTCAGCTCAGAAGACAGAGATAATCACTTTAACCCGTACCCTCTGACCAGCCTGAGGAAAAAGGATCAATAGATGAACAGATTCCAAGAATGCCTTTAGAGTAATAGACGCCCATAAAGCAGTTTAGAAAGATAAAGGACTTTTGACAGCTCAAGGAAAGCAGTTGAAGCATTCAGAAGAAATCTTAAAATTGCTGCAGGCAGTACTACTGCCTCAAGAGGTTGCAATTCTGCACTGAAAAGGACATCAGAAAGGGGAAACCGACCCCAAAAGAGGTAACAGGTTGCAAAAAGAGCAGCAGAACAAAGCCATGCTGAGATTCAGGCACTAATGCCCAAAGGTAAGGAACAATATAACAGTGATGTATGCCGTATAATCAGAAAGATCTAGAATTAGCAAAGAATTTGAAAGCAGAATGAAAACATTATGTTTTTTCAACTCCTCAGGGATAGACAGTTATGCCAGAAAGAGCATCATGGAAATTAATTAAAGATGAACATAATTGTGTACACTGGGAAGGGGATGCCTTACATAATTATTTGATAAGGACAACAGTAAGATGGAACCTGTACTCTAGTGTAAAGCAGGTAACCCAAGGGTGTGAAATAACGTCTTAGAGCCAATCCACAAACCAGGACTAGAGTTGAGCTTGGCACAGTAGACAAGGGACAATATCCTGGACAGCACTGGCAAGTTGACTTTTCTGAATTGCCAAGAAAAGGGGGGTAGAAATACCTTCTGCCTTTAACTGATACCTTCTCAGCATGACCTGAGGCATTCCCAACCCAAACAAATAAAGCCCAAGTTTTCAACATTTTGGTAAACAATATAATGCCCTGGTTCAGAGTGCCTTTAGACATCTCCTCTGACTGAGGACCATGTTTCCTAGCAAATATTGCACAGCAACTTTGCAATAATCTCCAAATCAACTGGCACCTACACACACTGGATTGGCCCCAGGCCAGTGGCCAGGTGGAAAAGATTAATTATCCAGTAAAACAACAGATAGTCAAAACTGTACCAGAGGCCAACATACCTTGGCCCCAGGCCCTACCTTTGGCTTTATAACGGATTTGATAAGACCAAGAACAAAAGAAAATCTGAATCCCTTTGAAATACTGTACAGAAGACCATATAAGCAAAACTAGCAAGGGGAAGATACTGTACAAGTTGGAGAGGGGTATCTCCAGAACCATGTTGTCCAACTAACACAACAGCTGCAGAAAATAAACCAACACATTTTGAGCACATGAGCAAGAGGATGCTCCTCTCCACAAATCCAGCCTGGGGACCAGGTAGACCAGGTAGAAAGCCTCTTATCCCAAAATGGAAAGGAGTCTATTTAGTACTTTTAATCACTTACACAGCCTTTAAAGCTTAAAGCGTTCATCTCTTGGATACATTATTCCAGAATTAAAATGCTTTGCAAAAGGCAAGTGGAGTCCAAAAGTGGACCTCAGAAAGAACAGGAGAAACCAAGATGCATTTCACAGCATCATCGTCTTCCCGATACTTCTAATCAGAATCCAAGCCACAGCAGATGACTGTCACTACCATAATGATCTCCTTGGCCTGCAAGATCCTGGTAGATGGAACACTCAAAAATATTCAGGACCTAACTGGCTAAAAGAGATTAAAAAGGTAAAAGCACTTTACACCATTTTAAGGATTAATGACTGAGCAGTTAAAGATTGAGGAAAACCTGACTCCATGCCTGCCTTTCTTGTCCCACCTGAAAGCAGGATCTCTGTGGCTTGTAAATTTGAAACTCACAAACCTCGTTCAGAGAAGATTGCTCGAGTGATCACGCGCATCTGTGACCTTTCTAACAAGCAGTGTGTGAATTCATTTTCATGTGAATCCTATCAGGATTTTTGCGCTATGCAAATTAAAATGGGAGACTATAACCTAGCACAAGATAGTTGTCTTCTTCTGCGGCGCACAGGTGGGGTGGGAGGACCATCATCACACAGAGATCCAGGAATTGAGCCCGCCAGGAATCCGACCCAACAAATATTGTTTCCAACAGGCAGCTCTTGTGCGGCTAGAGTTAGAAATTGTCCTGCTTGTACGCTCAGTACATGGAACAGGTCTCATACAGGATCTGCTTTTGAGAATTGAATTTCACTCTTGGGATATTTATGACCATCAGAAATAGTAACCAATCAAGCTGGAGGGGTAGCCAGGAGCACAATTATCCTGTTAGGGTATATCATGCCCAATTTCATGACCACGTGATGGCAACCCAGATATGCATGGAATCCAATAGCACAGCTGCATCCTCTTATGGGCTGAGGTACTCAGAATACTCAACTATTTGTAGTGGGAACTTCATAAAGTATCCTTTGTAATACTACCAGGGGCCAGTGTAAGGTTTCTGAAGGTTTCTGAAATTCTTGCCTACAGGCAGGCAATGTATCTGAAGAAACCAGTTACCATGCCTTGGGTACTCGACAAGGAGTGAAACGGAATGGGTCACACAACAGACATTTAAAATTAAAATCAAAACAAACAACTTTACATCAGCAAACAACTCCGTAGAATGGGACCCATAAGTGAAATAATATAGTCTTTCACTCTGGGGTAAGACAAACAAATGAACAATTGTTGCCTCTAATTCCACAGTACTCTCTGAAAAAGCTGGAGGTAAAGATACAAGCTAATGTTTCCAAAATTAAACAGCAATTCTGCCCTCTCATACAGCAAAGCCTAAAAGAATGGGAGCCGTGGATACATTCCCAGACACCAAATGATAGGTATAAAATAGACTTAAGGGGATGGCTTGGGTCTGAACTGGGAGTATTAAATTCTATTGATCAAGAAGTCTTACTCAAGAAAGTAAGCACTGTGAGCTCTTATATTGGACAGATACAAACTCCTCTCAGATCAACCCTGCTATCACTTGCCCATACCCAAAGCGTGGCAGCTAACCTATTAAGCACCCTGGCCAACAATACACAGCAGGATTTTCAAGCAGTTGGTGGCTTTATGGGAAAACTACAGGGTGACATTTCTTTAGCATTTCAATGTACACAAGCTCAGCTGTGTGTGGCTATGGTCTGTAATCTCAGGAAAACTGCCCAGAGCTCCCCATGAGCCTGATGGCCGCCTCTCGCAGGGGCTCCTGTGGGCTGTCCTGGCACAGCAGGGCCCGGCGCAGGTGCTTGGCTGCTCTGCTCCTGTCCTCTGCCAGCTGGAGAGAGCCAGGAGGGTGCAGCTGGTGCAGGCTCAGCCCCTGGGCCGGGCTCTCCCTGTGGCCAGCACTGGCCTCCCCTGCCCGCACAGCCCTGTGGGGCAGCCAGCAGCCACTGGGGCTGGGCTCTGGAGGGGGCACAGGGCTTGCTGCTGCCCAAGAAAAAATATAGGAAAACTTCTGACCCTGGAGACAAATGGCAGTATTGGAGATACTTTTTGCAAGGGATGGAGAAAATAATGACCCTGACAAGGTCAGATGCACAGTGCAAATGTGGTGGAGCTGTGCACAGCAGGGGCCATCTGATTACTCCAGCTTCATGGGAACAATGCATTTTGTGGATAACCAAGAGACAGTGAGTTCTGGAGCAAGCAAACTCAGGAATGATGAGACCATTGTCCATGGCCTGATGCACACTCATGTCTCTGCTGTGCTTGAGTCTCAAGGATGAACAGGAAAAATTCAGAGAGAAGATGAGGAAGGAGATGAGCAAGGACAGTTCCCATGTGGCACCAGTGCAAACCAGAGGCCCCAGTGTCAGAGCCCAGCATTCCCCAGCTAGGGGGAGGGAGTACACCCCACGAGTGGGCCTGTGGTTCTTCCTGTATAAACATGGGCAAGACATGAGAGGGTGGAATGGAAAACTCATCTCTGTCCTAGCAGCCTGGGTATGTGAGCTAAAGGAGGAAACTACTAAGAGAGGGATTTACACCCAAATGAATGCAGCCCCAGCTCCCCGTGACCGAGCTGCCAGGTATAGCAGAAGGGAGCATGATATGTCAGATCCCCTTGAAGGAATATCCAGAATATATGCCCAGGGAGGGAATGGTAGCCAGGACTAGAGAGGCCCTGCCTCTAGCCAGGTAGAGGCCAGGGAAAATTGTGTCTTTTGGGCTGTGTGGATCACTGGCACACCAGAGCCATAGATATACAAGGCTTTTGTCCATACTGGTGCACAGTGTACTCTAATCCCTTCAGGACATGTCGATGCAGAACCTATTTCCATTGCCAGGGTGATGGGGGGATTGCAGCAGGTGATCCTGTTGGAAGCCAAGGTGAGCCTGACTGGGAAGGAGTGGCAGAAATTCCTATTGTGACCGGCCCAGAGGCCTCGTGTATTCTGGGCATAGACTTCCTCTGGAAGGGCTTTTAGAAAGACCCAAATGGACTCAGGTGGGCTTTTGGAATAGCTGCTGTAGAGACAGAGAACATGAAGCAGTTGAACACCTTGCCTGGACTATCAGAAAACCCATCTGCAGCAGGACTCCTGAAGGTGGCAGAGCAGCGAGTGCCGACTGCCACCTCGACGGTGCAACACCGGCAGTATCGAACAAATCGGGATGCCGTGATCCCCATGCACAAAATGATCCATGAGCTGGAGAGCCAAGGGCTGGTCAACAAAACCCACTCACCCTTCAACAGCCCCATCTGGCCTGTGCACAATTCTGACAGAGAATGGAGATTGACTGTGGACTATCGTGCCTTGAATGAAGCGACTCCACCGCTGAGCGCGGCTGGGCCGGACATGCTGGAACTCCAGTACGAGCTGGAGTCCAAGGCAGCAAAGTGGTACGCCACTGTTGGCATTGCTAACACGTTTCTCTCCATTCCTCTGGCAGCAGAATGCAGGCGTCAGTTTGCTTTCACCTGGAGGGGCGTGCAGTACACCTGGAACCGACTGCCCCAGGGGTGGAAGCACAGCCCCACCATCTGCCATGGACTGATCCAGGCTGCACTGGAAAAGGGTGAGGCTCCAGAACACCTGCAGTACATGGATGACATCATAGTGTGAGGGAACACAGCAATGGAAGTATTTGAGAAAGGAGAGAGGATCATCCAGATTCCCCTGGAAGCTGACTTCGCCATCAAGAAGAACAAAGTCAAGAGACCTCCCCGAGAGATCCAGTGCCTGGAAGTAAAGGGGCAAGATGGACAGTGTCAGATTCCCACTGAGGTCATCAACACAATCACCGTGATGTCTCCACCAACCAGCAAGAAGGAAACACAAGGTTTCCTAGGCACCACAGGATTTTGGACAATCCCCATTCCCAAGTACAGCCAGAATGTGAGCCCTCTCTACCTGGTCATCGGCAGAAAAGGACGGTGTCCAGTGGTGCCCTGAACAGCAACAAGACTTTGCCCAGATCAAGCAGGAGATCGCTCATGCAGTGGCCCTTGGCCCAGTCAGGACAAGAGCAGAGGTGAAGAACGTGCTCTACTCTGCAGCTGGGTACAACGGCTTGTCCTGGAGCCTTTGGCAGAAGGTGCCTGGGGAGACTCGGGGCCAACCACTCGGATTCTGGAGCTGAAGTTACAGAGGGTCCAAAGCCAACTCCACTCCCAGAGAGAAGGAAATCTTGGCTGCCCATGAAGGAGTCCAGGCTGCCTCAGAGGTAATAGGCACTGAAGCACAACTCCTCCTGGCAGCCCGACTACCGGTGCTGGGGTGGATGTTCAAAGCAAAAGTTCCCTCTACGCACCATGCCACCAGTGCTACATGGAGCAAGTGGATTGCCCTCATCACACAGCACGCCCGTACTGGAAACCTGAATGGCCCTGGGATTCTGGAAATAATTACAAACTGGCCAGAAGGTGAAACTGTAGTCTCACTGACAAAGAGGAGCAGGAACAAGCGACAAGGGACTGAAGAAGCTCCACCATAAAACCAACTACCAGCAGAGGAAACACGCTACACTCTTTTCACTGATGGCTCCTGTCGCATCGTAGGGATGAACTGGAAGTGGAAAGCAGCTGTATGGAGCCCCACATGACAGGCTGCTCAAGCTACCGAAGGAGAAGGTGGATCAAGTCAACTTGCTGAACTCAAAGCTGTTCAGCTGGCCCTGGACATTGCTGGGTAAAAATATAATTGAGTCCCTTTGACTTGCTCTTTTTGGACTATAAAAGCTGGAGCCACTTTCGGGGCAAATTTGGAGACCTCATCTATGGGTGGATGGATGACCTAGAATTTTCCCAATTGCTGGGAATGGTTCCCCAGGTCCTTGGTGAAAAATGCGGCTCCCCAGCAAGTGCAGATCTGCAAGATGAGAAACAATTTAGGCAATTGGTGATGCATCTTTCTAAATCGCTCTCCTTTCTTTCTTACAGTACTGATTTAGGGGAACTACCTTGCTTGTTTTTGCTGTTTACTAAAACCAAGCGCACATTTTTTATTAAGTGTATTATCTTACATTGTGGTTCCTTCATATTCACAGTAAAAGAAGACCATTATTTCCAGTGATGTGTCCTTTAAATCACCTCAGTCAATTGGCAGAACACCAGGAGGCCCCTAAGGAGGCAGGGCGCTGGGAAGCCCTGAGGAACTGGGTGTCAGAGGGCACAAGCAGCCCCCAGGCAGCCGCCTTGTCCCTGGCACCCGGCTGCTCTGGCGCTTCCCCAGAGCGTCTCCCAGGCCTGCGGCAGAGCCCTCCAGGCCGGGCCTCAGCAGGAGGGTGGGGGCACCCCTGAGGTGCCCAGGCTGGGCTGGCTGGGCACAGGGAGGGCAAAGCTCCCCTGCTGGGGCATGGGATGAGGCCGTGGGAAGCCAGAGAACCTGAGATTTTACCCCCCCAATGTTCTGTCTTTGCCCTAACATTTACCTCAGGTTTTGTCACAAAATGATCTCCATGTGCCCTCTAGAAATTACTCAGACTTTTCCTCAAAAGTAATTTTTTTCCCTAGAGATCCCCTCAAATTTTCCTGCTCAAATATCTACTACATGTACTCGACAGTTCACCTCTGATTTCATTATTCTCACAGTCCAGTGATTACCTCAACTGGAAAGCCCAAATGTTCATTTCATGCCCTACAGGAGGCACCAGGTAATTCCAGCATTCCTGTGCTATGAAGTTCTCTCCCTGGAAGCTACTGCAGTTTTACCCCTGGCCAAGTGAAACACTCCCTGGTGCTGAGGCAAGCCTGGCCCATGCTCCTCGGTGTGTATGAGCGCAGGGCGGCCCCAAGGCAGCTCCCCCAGGGCTTCTGCAAGGCCACCCGGCGCCCGGCCCCGCGGGGCGGCCCCAGCGGGTTCGAGTTGCCGCCCGCGGCTGAGGGGAGCGGCGGGGCGGGGCCGCCCGCGCCTGGGCGGGAAACGCTCCCTGCGGCGGGGAGCGGGCGGCGGCGGCGCAGCGGGGAGCGGCCCGGCCCTGCCGTGTCCCTCAGGGCGAGCCCACGGCCCCTCAGCGGCCCTGGCGTCCCTTCAGCCAGCGGCATGTGCGCTCAGCCACACGCGGCGTGCCCGTGTCCCCCTCACTTTCCCTCAGTGACACCGCTTCACCCTGGGGGACACGACAGACACCCGCCTCCCCTCAGGAACTCACGCTGGCCTCAGTGGCATGCAGGGCATCTGCATCCCATTCAGAGACTGTCATGACACCTCAGCGACCCACGGGGCATCTGCCTTCCCTTCAGTGACAGAAAGGCACCTGCAACCTGCTGGTGAAGCCTCAAGTCAGCTCAGTGACCCCATTTGCCCTCAGCATGGGGACACCCACTTTTCTCTCAGTGACCCTCACGACCCATCAGCAAACCAAGAGGCACCAGCCATCCTGTGGGCGACTCAGAGCGAGTGCAGTGGGTCATGGCGGCCAGGGGCCAGCAGCAAGCAGAAAGCCAGGGCTGGGGAACAGGTTCTGCTCTGCTTACAGCGTGGGCTGAGGGCTGGGAGAGCTCCATTTCCCCCTTGAGATGTTGGAGACAGGGCCTTTCACCCTCCTTACAGGGCTGCCCCTCGCTGCAGGCAGCCAAAGGAGCACGACGGCAAAAGGCTAAGGACAGCAAAGCAAAGAGCCAGCCCTGCACACAGGGAGGTGACCCAGTGCAAAGCCAGCGTGGCACCCGAAGGTGCCTGCCGCTCTCATGTGTCCCTGCCCTGGGAATGCCAGCAATGCCCTTTGTCCAGAGGGCCTTTCTGTGGCCCCTCTTGGCTCAAAGCTGCTGCTCTTCTGGCTCAATGGGGCCTAAAGCCACAGAACTCGGCCTCCCCCACAGCAACAGGAACAAGACTCGGAGAGCAGACAGTGGAGCTCAATGCCTAAGGCTGACGGGCCGGGGGCTCCAGTCTGGAGCACATGTAGGACACACGCCCAGCCCCACAACTTCTGGCCTCACAGCCCTGAAAGGCTGGGACCAGGGTTCCACGCCTGATTCCAGAGGGTCCCTCCAACCGCCCACTGAGGAAGCGCCAGAGCAGCTGGCTGTCAGGAACAAGGCAGCTGCCAGGGGGCTGCTTGTGGCCTCTGACAGCCCCATTGCTCAGGGCTTGCCAGCGCCCCAGCCCCTCAGGCCCTGCCCCAGCCCGGCCAAGCTGCCCGGCAGCAGCGCCGCAGCCCCACAGCAGCTCCAGAGCAGCCCCATCCAGAGGCACCTGGGAGCCCTCAGCAAGGCAGGCAGCAGCACACGGGTGGCAGGACACGGATGGCGCTTCCTGCCTGGCACAGGGCTTGTGGCCATCTCCAGGCACCGCTCTGGCAGGGATCCCCGCAGCTCCGGCCCCTGCCCAGCCACTCTGTGGGCAGCACAAAGGCTTCAGCAGAACCACCAAAGGCCAAGGGGCTTCTGGCCATTTCCCCTTGCCCACCACATGCCTGGGCAGCTGGTTGAGCACAAGCACCCTTTTCCCCCTCTTCCCCTCTGCCCTACAGACCCTGGGCAGAAAAAAAGTCTCCTGAGATTCTTTGTATTATAACACAGTCTATATTTACATAGGAAAAAAATAGAATGGAAGAAAAGAAAATGGAAGAGAAGAAAAGAAAAATCTTAAAGAAAACTAAAAATCCCCACTGGCTCAGGTTGCCCCAGCAAAGAGAGCCTCCCAGATCAGCTCTCCTCAGAGCTCCAGCAGTGCAGCCAGCCGAGCCGTGACAGACGAGGCCGAGTGATCCATGCCCTGCGCAGCTGATCGTGCAGCCTCTGGAAGATGGAATATCGCCCACTGGCTGTTGCTCGGAGGACATGCAGTGTTTGAAATGCCAGCTCTGACACAGCACTGCTCATGTCCTCCTTCAGGCTTTCAAGGGCTGCAAGAGAGAGGAACAGAGCTGTGGTAAAGAGGTATGATTTGTGCTGACAAAATTGAAACAGTAATCAATATGGATGCAGTAATTAATATTTGGAAATAATAATAAAGCAGTTAAAAGTTGTAATGCCAAGAAAAAAGGGAGAGGAGGGGTTCCACCCCCCCCCTCCCTGCAGATGTTCAAGGACAGGAGGAAAATGCAGGAGATAACAGTTACTAAAAATTAACGGAAAGAAGGGAAAATCTGGTTGGGTCCCAGAAAAATGCCAGCTGTAAGAGATTTATTGCTTTGATGCTTAAATGTTAGTTTTGGATTACATTGTACTGGCTTGGTGCGCATGTGTAACCCAAAGGTGAATTAAAGGACATTGAGGAAGAAGAGAGGCCTTCATCAAAAAATGACCCCCAAAGGCTTGTGCGACAACCAAAACGAGCGGTGGAGCATGCGCGGTAAAGGTGATGATGAGGGCGGAGTTAGAAGTGTGATGAATCGAAAATGGGAGGAGATGACATTGACACATGGCATAAAAGGGGGGAATCTTCACTTGGAAAGCTCGTACATGAGGTGGCAAGGGTCCTGCACTCCATGACCCGCAGTTATCCTTTGCTTACGCGCTATTATTGGAACCAAATTATCCCTTATTTTATATCAAATAATATTGTCAGGATATATTTTCTAAACTATTCAATTAAGATTGCTGCTATCTCAAATATTGTTTGGTTTTTTATGATGGGATAATTGGGCAAACATAACAGAGCCAAGGTCAGATCCCAGATCTGTGGGGAGCCAAGGAGAGCCTGCTGCCAGAGCCTTCCCAGCCGGCTCTTGCCATGGAGCAGGAGCAAGGGGATCAGCCCGAAGCTGCTGGCCAAGAATGGGCCACGAGGACCTGAAATCTCAGGGTGCTCTGCCCTCGGGAGCAGAGCCCTCCGCAGCCAGGGCAGGGCTTGCAGCTGTCCCCGGCAGCCCCCGCTGTCAGCCCGCTGGCCTCACTCACCAGTGCAGATCAGCTGCAGCTCTTGCTGCTGCCCCCTCAGGTGCCGCCCGGCCATCCCTGTGAACACAGAGCCTGTCAGGGCGCCAGCGGCACAGCTCCCTGCCGGCGGCGCTGCCGGTGCTGTGGCCACACGGGCTGCTGGCCCCGCAGGGCTTAGCCCGGGCCCTTGCCGCACGCTGCCTCCCCAGGGCACGGCTGCCAGAGGGCGGCAGCAGCAATGCCCAGGCCGGGCGGGGCTCCACGGCGCCGGGCCGGCTGGCGCTGCCGGGGCAGCAGGCGGGGCTGAGGCCGAGGTGCGGCGGGCCGGGCCGGGGAGGGAGCCCGGGCTCGTGGCTCACCCATGAACCTGATGGCCGCCTCTCGCAGGGGCTCCTGTGGGCTCCGCAGGTAGCGCAGGGCCTGGCGCAGGTGCTCGGCCGCTCGGCTCCTGTCCTCTGCCAGCTGCAGAGAGCGGCAGGAGGGAAGGGTTGGCGCGGGCTCCGCCCCTGGGCCGGGCGCTGCCTGCGCCCAGCCCCGGCCTCCCCTGGCCGCACAGGCCTGAGGCGCGGCCAGCAGCCGCTGGCCAAGGGCTCCCGAGGGCAGGGGTCAGAGGGCTGGCTGCTGCCCGGGGAGCCGCGGTGCCGGCCCGCAGCCCCGCCGGGCCGGGGCTCCATGGGCACCTGGCTGGGGCCCACGGGAGCCTGGAGAAGAGCCCCCGCGGTCTCTGGCTGCAGCAGCGGGCAGGGGCACAGCTGCCAGCCCCGCACACTGAGCACCGCCCTCAGGGGCCTTCTCCAGGCTGAGCCTGGGGGTTCTCGGCTCCACTTACCAGGCACTCGCCAAACCTCCATATCTGATCCACCTGGAGCATTTCTTCGAGATTCCTCCTCTTTAGGAATCTGGCTGAAGAATGCAGTACTACGCAGGAGGCCTGGAGAGCAGCAGAGAGGCACAGATGGCCCCACAGGCCAGGGCACAGGAGCATCCCAGTGCCACAGCCTGAAGGAGGCTGCAGCCCGCAAGGTGCCAGGGCAGGAGGCAGCGCAGTCCCCTCCCAGGGGGACAGCAGGTGGCCACAGGTCGTCACCTTAGCAACAATCTGATTCTCATCATGGCAGTGCAAGTAGAGTGGCACCAGGCTCTGGCGCACGTGGGACTTCAGGGCCTTTCTTCCATCTTCTGTTAATAAGTCCAGCATCTCTTGAAAGACACACATGGAGTTCAGCTGCACCTGGATATCATCCTGTATGAGAGGAAGGGCAAAAGACCTCAGCATCAGCTGCTTCAGGCCCCCCAGGGCACAGGCCTGCATCTGCACAGGGCACCAAGTATCCGGGCAGCAGCCGGTGGCCGAGGCTGTGGGCACAGAGCCTTACGTGGTCAAAGAGTGGCAGGAGCGCCTCAGCCAGCTGCAGGGCAATGGGGGTGGCTATTGGGGCACTGTCGCAGACATCTTTCATGAAAAATCCTTTCTTAGGATTTTTCCTTGTGAGAAGCTGCAGTTTCCAGCAACCAAAGTAAACAATGGTTATCTGCTGCTGTGGAATGCAACAGGTGATTGGTCTCCTGTGGGTGTTTGGATTTCTTGACCACTCATGGCAGAGCTGGCTCTTGCTCTGTCTGAGACACAGATCTTTGTTATTCATTCCTTTTCTATTCTTAGCTTAGCTAGCTGCTGAAGAAACTTTTCCTTTCTATTGCTTTTTAGTATAGTCTAATGTAACATATATCATAAAAGAATAAATCAAGCCTTCTGATCATGGAGTCAACATTCTCGTCTCTTCTTCACCCTGAAAACCCTTGTGACCGCAGTCACAATTGGTGACCCCCGACTGAGGAGGACACTCATCACTTGGTGAGACCACCAGAGGAGCATTGCTGCACTGGGTAATCCCTGAATGTGTGGCATTGATGGTTGCTTCACAAGTGACCACAGAAGTGGATTCTAGCCAGGAGCTGAAGAACTGAAGATCCGAATTTGGACAGAGTTCACAGCAAGGCTGACCACGAAGAGAACCTTCTGAAAAGCCTCCAGGAAGATGTTCAGAAAGCTCAGCAGCACCGTGCAGATAGCCAGAGAGTCCTGGACACTGTCACAAGGTACTGTTGGTTTTTGCCCTCCTGAAGATGAGGCCATTCGCAGTTTGTGGCTGCTCATCTGGAGGACTTCTCCCCTAGAGGATGAGGTTCCATTCTCCCCTTCAGAGGAGAAACTTATTGCCCTCTGGCAAAAATGGGGTGAAGAGGACAGAGTTCTCCTGTCGGAGACAGATTTGTATGAGTTTTTTCGATGGGCGAAGCTCTTTGGTTTTTTTACGAATGTGCTATATGCCCTTGATGTGTTTGTCTGGGAGTGTATGGGCTCCATTTTCCATTTCTTTTTATACCGGGGGTTCGGATGCCCCTCGATTTATCCAACCTTTTTGTTGCTCTTTCTAGTCTTGAAACGGAGAGCAGCTGTTTTTCCCTGGATTGCTAACTGCAAGGGCAAAGCCCCGTTCCCCCCGATTCCGGGGGAGGACCCTTTGGAGGGGGACGCTCTGCTGCTTTCCAGCCCCCCTGAACCGCAGTGGGGGGGCGAAGTTTCGCCCGCAGCCAAAGTTTTTTTTACTGTGTCTTCGGAGCATGCTCAGACGGAGCCGGTTTCTCCCCCATCCCGTTGCTCTCAGGGGGGATGGGAGTGGGCGGCACCGCCCCGGCCAGCGCCACGGGCACCGCCCCGGCCAGTGCCGCCAGCGCCGCCCCAACCCGCCCCGCGGGTGCGGGCGGTTCCCTGCGCGGCCCCTCCCGCGGCCGCCCCTCCGGAGGAGCCTGTGTGCGCTCCGGCCGCGGTTCCGCCGGCTTCCCTGCCTGCATCTGAGATCTCAGAGACACCGCTTCCCGCGGCAGCGCCGATGTTGCTGGGCAACAGCGATCCACCGCTCCCCCCGGCCGTCCCGCCGCCTTCTGCGACTGTGGTTCCGCGGCCGATGTCAGAGCCCGGCGCAGAAGATGCTGCCGACCCCGTGCCGCCCCCGCCGCCCCCGCCGCCTCCCCAGGCGGCCCCGCTGCCCGCCCCGGCAGTTCTGCCGCCTGTGGGGACTTCGTCCCCGGTGTCTGCGTCAGAGGCTGCCCTGGAGCCGGCGGCAGCTGCAGCGGCGCCTCCTGCATCTAGCGTGACTTCCTCCCCGAGTTTTTCGGGTTGTCCCGGGGCTGCCCCTACAGCGGGAGCTGGGACAGAGGAAGAGGGCGTCAGCCTGTCCTTCCGTGGAGGAGGCATGGCCCGACAGCTGGCTGTGGGCGCAGCCCGGCTGCGTGTTTTCAAGATCAGCATTTTTGGCGGGTTGGGGGGTGTTTGGTCCGGGGTTTCCCCCTGGGGGATGCGAATCTCTCTGCCGCCCCTCGCGCGCCCCAGCGGCGAGGGGGAGGTGGGTCCCGAAAGTTCTGCCCCTGGTCCCCAGCCCAGAGGGGGTGGAGGTGGTGCCGTGAGGCAGATGGGAGGAACACCTGGTGCATTTGCATCGCAGAGGCAGAGGGCACAGCAGGAAGCGAGCATCGCTTGTCTGCTGTGGGGAAAGGACATCCCCAGACCCGAGACGAAGTTTCTCGGGACAGCTTCTGTCTTCCCATTGCCGGCATGCCTCGGTGATTTTGGGGAAAGGAAGCGTTTGGTCACCCCTTCTGCCATTGTACTGGCAGCAGGGTGCGGGTCTGTGCCAATGCAGAGCCTGCCTCGGGGGCTGGGCCTGGGCTGTCTGCCTTGGTTGCTTGGGCCAGGGCCACCTCCCAGCCTCCTGTTGGGTTTGGGGGCTTTGCTTCCCCCTTCTGGTCCTGGGCCACCTTTCTGTGGGCCAGGTCTGGGGTTCCTGATCCTTCCACATGGGCCAGGGCCCCCAAGGGACTCTCTCTGGCTCCTCTGCTGCTGCTGCTCTTTCTGACAAAAAAAAAAAAAAAAAAAAAAAAAAAAAAAAAAAAAAATTAATTGAATAAAAAAGGGTGAAAGAGCTGGCAGCAGCTCAGAGGCATTGAGGAGCCAGGGATTGGCTTCAGCCCAAGTTGTTCAATAAAGGGCTGTGGCAAGACATTTCAGAAATTTTCTCAAAATTCTTTGAAGACCGTCAATGGACTTTTGATAACTATTGATGGACTTTTTCTGTAGCAAGCCTGTTTCAGGACCAAAAGAAACTTTCAGATATGGCAAAGAGGAACATCTTCAGACCATGGACTTTTCCTGAAACTCAGCTGCTTGGACTTGAATTTTCTTTGCATTGTTTTTGCATTTTCTTATATTGTAAAATCGTTTTAGTGATATGATAGACTTTTATGTCCTACAGGTGAAGAAATTCCCAGTTCATTCCACAGGAGCACTTGAGTGGAGTTTGATTGGCAACAGATAACCTGTCAAGTGTTTGTCTTTTTCTTCGGCATGAGTACAGCAGAGAAAATTACAAACACTTTTTCCTTTTAATTTAATTAAATAAAAAAAGGTGACATGTCGCAGACATCTTTCATGAAAAATCCTTTCTTAGGATTTTTCCTTGTGAGAAGCTGCAGTTTCCAGCAACCAAAGTAAACAATGGTTATCTGCTGCTGTGGAATGCAACAGGTGATTGGTCTCCTGTGGGTGTTTGGATTTCTTGACCACTCATGGCAGAGCTGGCTCTTGCTCTGTCTGAGACACAGATCTTTGTTATTCATTCCTTTTCTATTCTTAGCTTAGCTAGCTGCTGAAGAAACTTTTCCTTTCTATTGCTTTTTAGTATAGTCTAATGTAACATATATCATAAAAGAATAAATCAAGCCTTCTGATCATGGAGTCAACATTCTCGTCTCTTCTTCACCCTGAAAACCCTTGTGACCGCAGTCACAGGGCACCATTATCCAGGAGCAAATATCGCAGTAGAAGAATGGTAATCCTGATCATGTGGCTATCATTTTCCTGCAGGAGCTCCACAAGACTTTCAGTCAGGCTGCCCATTTTTTCAGCCTGTGCAGAACACAAGTTTGTGAAAGGCCAGCCTGCTGCCGCAGGGCCCAGAGGCCAAAGGCCTGTCCCAAAGCACTGGGGCAGCTGAAGTGAAGCGAGAGGCAGGAGAGCTGGGAGCAGCTGCCCCAGCGCCCCAAGCCCAGGCAAGGCCAAGCGACTGCCTTGCCCAGCCCCACGCTGCCTGCACAGCTTCAGCCACTGCCCCCTTCTCACCATCAAGGGATTCTTGCCCAGCACTACCAGGCCTCTGAGTGCCAAGTAACGCCTGGCCCTGTGCTCACTCTGCAGGTTCTGTGCCATGATCTCCAGAACACTGTCACTGCATTCCCTCAAGTCCAGGCACTCGAGGACCTGAAAGGCACCGGGCATTGACAGGGACCCAGCCAGCAGGAGCCCGGAACTGCACAGGGCTGGGCCCAGGCTACAGCACAGGGCACAGGCACCGTCCTGGCAGCTGTGCCTACGAGAGGGCAGAGAGCTGGGAGGCAGCGCTGGCCTTGAGGCTCACCTCCACAAGGAATGCCAGGGCAGGGAAATCCCAGGATGGCATCTCTTGGCCGAGCATGGCGAGCAGGTAGAATGCAATCCCGGAACAGAAGTGTACGGCTGACTGGCAAATTTCTCTAAAGAGAGGAAAAAGGAAACAAGACCCTGAGCCAGTGGGGCAAATCTCTCCCAGGAGTGACTCTCAGAGTTCTCATCTTTCCCCACCACCCTTCCAGCAAGGGGATGTGGGCCATTTGGGAGTTGGTCGCTCATGGGCACCCTCCTCTGCCAGCCTTTTCTAGTCTGCTTTTTTCTAGTCTGCAGTGACAAGGCCCTCTGGCCCATGATCATGGGCAGTTTGGGGGACACCTGGGCACAGAGCACAAATGTCAGAGGCAGTGGGGAGAAAGGGCTCTCACCTGGCCAGCAGAGCCACAGCAAAGTGGTGGGTGTCAAGAGAGAGCAGCGTGTCCCAGCCACACCTGCGTTCCATTGCCACCACCACATGCTCACAGCGGAGAAGGCAGAGCAGGCACTTCAGGGTGCGCACTGCAAACCTGTGTGCACAGCAAAGGCCAGGTCACGCTGGCAGCACTGGCTCCTTGGCAGGCCACGTGGCAGGGACAGGAGGAGTGGGATGGAGCACCTGTTGGGGCTGGTGGCAAGGCCGTGCTCTTGCTGACATCCCTTCCAGAAGGCATCGACCTCCTCTGGCAACTCTTCCCTGCTGAAGAACACTTGGAAGAGCAGATGCACAAATAGGCGGGGGAAATACACCTTCAATATCCGTGGCAGACAGGGCACCTGCAGGATCTTCCACATCACCACGGTTGCCTGCAAAGGACAAAGCCCCCCGGGACAGCGCTCAGTGCCCAGGCGTCCGTTTGGCAGGGCCCGAGCGTGGCAGGGAGAGGCCCGGAGAGAGGCAGGGGGAGCCTCTCAGGGCCTGCTGGGCCTGAAGCTGCCCCTGGGCCAGGTTTCAGGCCAGCAGATGCAGTGGGGGAAGGAGGATGGAGAGCTCTGGAGAGGCGGCCTTGGGGCCAGCAAAGGCCACTTGCAGAAACTCACAGCCAGGCCAAAGACACCCGTTTGGTCCCCATCGGAGGTGCACATGCTGTACTCTGGCCAGCTCCCCAGCACATCGAGGAAGATCAGCTGTGCCAGCTCCGCAGTCCTGGCTGAGCCCATGATGGTCTTCCACATGGCCATGGCAGCTCTGCGGGGTCAGAGCTCTGTCTCAGGTGGGGTCTCAGAAACAGCAGCGGGGGGAGCTGAGCTGGCTGCCAGTTCTGCCTCTGCCCACTGGCCCTGGCCAGCAGCAGCCAGGCAGCCCAGGCCTGTGGGGACAGAGCCCTGAGGGGCAGGGAGGGAGCATGGCAGCAGGTTTAGGGGCCGACGTGCCAGGGCTGGGAAAGGCAGCAGCCAGAGGGCCCTGGACGTCTCTGTTGCTCAGACACCTGGGACAGGCTGTACAGGGTGATGGGCTGGGGAGGCCTGAGCTCTCTGGGCAGGTGGGCCCCATACCTGTCACAGGACGGGGCCACACGCAGGAGCGTCAGGACTGCATCATCTGGCTGTGCTTCCGTGAGGTCCAGCAGGGCCTCGTCCAGCCTGGGCTCAGCACAGTCATTGGCCACGAGCCACTGGTGGATGAACCTCACCATGGCGGGCACCTGGAGAAGGCACAGGGAGACTTGGGAAGCTGCCAGGGGGAGCAATGTTCCCAGCTTGCCCAGAGAAGTGCTTCCCTTCCCTGCGCACTGCCATGTGGCCTCAAAGGCTCACAGCAACCAGCATGCGTGGCTTGGGACGCCAAGCAATTCCTGGGAGGATCAAACCCTGCCCACAGGCTGCTTACTTGGTCTGGATAGTAAAAACCTTCCTCTACAAGCATACACAGGAGGGCAGCGCTGGTCTTGCTTTGGAACAGGGGCGAGTATGCTCTGAGCCCAGTGCCCATGGCGATGGTCTCTTCCTCCTGCATTCTCCTCATGAATTTGCAGATGAACTGTAGGAGAAGGGCAGGAAGCCGGGGATGTTGCATGGAGTGCTGCACACATGGTGCTGGACTGAGCAGGGACAGCAGGCCCAGCCCAGCTGGGGGTGGCTGCAGGTACCTGGGCTGTGCTGCGGAAGCGGCCACGGCTGGATTCCTGCTCTTGTGTGCACTCCAGGGCTGCATCTGGCAAAGAGCGAGTGCAGCCAGAGCTGAGGGGCTGCGGGAGAGGCCGGAGAACACAGCCCAGCCCTGCCCTGCCCAGGCTGGGAGAGCCCCAGGATGCCCCAGGGGATGGAGCACGGCCACTGCAGGGTGTCTGCCTGGGCCCTCTTTCGTCCTGTCCATGGGCATTTCCCCAGGGGATGGGATGGGATGGGATGGGATGGGATGGGATGGGATGGCATGGCATGGCATGGCACGGGATGGGATGAGATGGGATGGGATAGGATGGGATGGGATGGGGCCAAGTTGGCTGCAGGCTCCAGCCCTGCAACCCAGCTCTGCCACTCACCCTCCTGTGGTGGATGGAATGGCACCACCTCCTCAGTCTCCTGTGCTGGGGCAGCTCCAGGGCCTTCTTCCTCCTCCACCTCCTCCACCCAGGCAATCTTGGGCACTCTCGGGGGTCTCTGCTCCATGTCTCTGACTGGAGCTACTTGCGGGAGAGGTGCCCTGGGAAAGCTCCGGGGCACCAAGTCCCACACTCTGCCCTTGAGGGCAGCTGAAGAATAGAAGCCTCGCAAGGCCACGGGTCACCGAGTTCTGTGCTCTGGCCTCGAGCTCAGCTGCAGGAACAAGGCTGCGGAAAAGCTCGGGCTCAGACGGGAACGAGCGTGCTGTGCGGGAGCTCCTCACGGCACTGCTCTGTCCCGTTGTGCCCCGTTGCGGGCTCCCAGCTCCCGGGCAAGCTTCTATTTCCCACGTGTCACAAAGGGGCCTTGGACACCGGGTTCCGTTCCATGGCACGGTGACCATGCTGCAGCGTGCCACCCAGGGCCCTTGCACACACTGCCGCCTGCCCTGGGGCCGCCCCCAGCCCAGCCAAAGTGGCCCAGGCTGGAAGGAATGCCTGGCCCCAGGTGTCTAAGGCAGCCCCACAGGATCTTTAGGAAGGGCTCAGAGCATCAGCAAACGCTGCCCTGCTCTGCGGGCTCAGGGCAGCAGAAGGAGCCTCCAGGGCTGCCGACGCAGCCGCGCCAGGAAGGGCACGGGGCCTTCCAGGGAAGCTGGCATGGCCTCCTTGGGACACGTCCCGGCCTGTGGCCATCCTAAACCTGTGGGTGTGACATGCACAAGGAACGTGTGGGCCCGGGCACGAATGCTGCTCTGAGCCCTGGGGCCCGGGCAGCGCTGACAGCAGCAGCTGTGGCAGAGTCCCCGCCCAAGCAGAGCTGCCACCCCCGAGCCCTGGCAGCGCTGGTGCCCATCTCCTGCCCCGGAGACCTGTGCCCCCGGGGGGCGTCTGTGCCACAGGGAGCCAAAGCCCACCTACACTGGGGGCTGTGCTCCTTCCTGCAGGGGATGATGGCCAGAGCACCTGGAGCAACTGCTGGCAAGACTTGGTCTCTGCCAGATGATGTTTCTCCTTCCTGAAATGTATTTTTTTCATGGAAGGCATTCGCAGTAGCACCACAACACCATCCCTTTCTGAGTTTCCCAGGGCAAGTAGATTGCAAAGTAACACTGTCATGTTTCCTTGTGCTTTTCTCACTCTCTTTCCTCCATTCTGGGAAAAATAGAATCTGCCCAATCTCTGATATTCTCAGCTTCAGTTGCTGCCTGTCTGGCTGTGGCAGCTCATGTCCAAACAAAACTGTGTCCCTGCTGAGCACAGCAATGGGTGGCCACAAATAGGGAGGTTCCCCAGTGAACAGGAAGACAGACACGTGGAAGTGCAGAGGATAAGGATAACTCTGGGAGGAGAAGCTGTTCAGTGTCTCTGATTATGGTGCCTGCACCCTGAAGCAGCAGCCAGGAGAAGTGCTGTAAGCAGACAGGTGCAGTTTTGGGCACCACAATATAAAAAGATAGTAAGCTATTAGCCAGAATGCAAAGGAGGACTGCAAGGATGGAGTGTGGTCTGGAGGGGCAGCCCTAGGTGCAGCTGAGGCCACTCTACTCTGTTCAGCCTGGAGGAGAGTAAAGGGCGTCACTGTGGTCTCCAACATCCTCCTGAGGGGAATCAGAGGGGCTGCTGCAGCTCTCGTCACTGTTGGGAGCAGTGACAGCACTCGAGAAAAGGGCAGGGAGCTGGGACAGGGCAAGTTTCATTTCCATATCAGGAAAAGGTTTTTCACCCAGAGCACGGTCGGGCACTGGCACAGGTTCCCCATTGACGCAGCCCAGCGGAGCCCGGGCCGGCTCTGGGGAAAACTCCGGCGCTGTGCCCGGAGTGGGGAACGGCCAAGGCGTGGGCTCTGCCTGCGGCTGAACCTGATGAGCCACTGCTCAGTGGCTCAGGATCTAATAACTGCGGCACGGAGCAGGCAAAAGAGAAGGAGGAGGCTCCTCCATTGTGAGGTTCCACAGGCAAAGGTTTATCCCAAGGGAAGGATTCAGAAGCAAAGAGCCACCAGCACTTCTGTGCACGGGATTTTATAGGGGTACAACTCAGGGGGTGGATACAAACCATTGGGCAAGAAGGAATCTGCAGGGCAGGAGCGAGGGGATTACATCAGGGGCTTGGGACTAATTAGGACAGATGGGAGGACAGGGTAGGTGCCATGGGCCAGTGGGGTTTCCTGCAATAGGGGAATTCCAAAGGGGTGGTGCAGTCAGGGATTGGTCCAAGACAAAACTGACAGGGAAGGTTCAGGAATAAAGAGCTGGGTTACCTTGATAGGCAGCAAAGGAGCTGGAACAAAGAGTGGGGAATGGCATGAGGGACAGCTTTGAGGGAGGGCAAAACCTAGGGGTAAACCAACTTGGGAAAAACATGGGGTACATGAAAACAAACTATTATAAGATAACTGATAAATAAACACAAACTGCAACACCCCAGGGAAATGGGCACAGCACCAAGCCCGTCTGAGGTTGAGAAGTGTTTGAACAACATTGAGCAGTCACTCAAGCTTTTAGACACTACATCAAAAGTCAAGGGTTGTGAACTCTAGGTTTATATGAGTATATACTCCTGAGTTTTACTTTAGGCAGTGTTTTAAGAAACTTGTTTTATGTCCGATCATAGCCCAGTTCCTTGTAGATTGTGTGGAACGTGTAATCCTTTTGTTTTCATTGCTTGTTAGGACTATAAAAAAGAATATTGGTGCTGGGTGACTCAGAGACACCCAGTGTGTGTTAAGTGCAGTATACAGGGCATAAAGAGAAGGAAAAGAGAAGAAGTAGTAATACATAGTGGTAAGTTTGGAAATTAAGATAGCATTAAGAATGAATAACACAAGAAGTAAAAATGTTATTAAAATGAGTCCACTAGAATGTATTTTAGCACATTTATGAGAAAGCTTTGGGAGGAATCCTGGGGGGTAATTTTTCAAAGAAAGGTAATCTGATTAAATACTCTACCCCATGGTAGTAGCCTTGGTATCAGTTAGAAAGTGGTGAAAAGTGACCTCCTAATGGAACTTTAAATTATCATACATTGTGACAGTTGATGTTATTTTTATGAAAAGAAGAAAAATGAGATCATGTGATGTATGCAGACGTGTTTTTTACCCTGGGGAATAAACCTGAGTGGCAGAAAGAATGTAGCTTTGATTTGGCCCCACAGGACCCTTTAGTCCTAACCTTGGAAAGAAATAACAGGCAGAAAATAAAGAGATGCTGTTCAGCATGTAGCATAGGGCAGAGATGTTTGAAATTGGCTAAAAAGCATGAGAAGATTGTGTTCTAGGTGTCCAAGAGTTACAGCCGAGTTACCCCAGGCCAGCTTGGGTACACTCCCCCTCACCCAACCACTCCGCACCCTGAATGAAACCCAAATGGCAGTGAGGATGAGATGAATAATCCTGGTGAGGGGACAATTTCAGAGACCCCAGTGACAACCAACACAAGGAATAAAACCAGGACAGCTTTGCCTTTAGTCACCCCTTTAAGGCAAGTAGTGGGTCCCCAAGGAGAAGCCATGTGGGTGAACTTCTGCTTTTCTACTAGTGACCTGAAGAGTTGGTGGGAAAAAGTTAAATTTTATAGAGAAAACCCCAGCAAAGTAGCAAAACTATTTGAGTTCATAGTCAAGAATCGAGACCCAGACTGAGGTGATGCTGATTTCATGCTGACAGAGCTAAGAAAACCAGCAAAAGAGTTGGTGATAAAGGTAGCCAGAGCCCATGTGCAGGGACAAATTGCTAGTGGAGCCTGACAAGGTACAGTGGACCAGCTGTTTCCTATTGTAAACCCTTTGTGGGACCCAATGATGTAGGTAGCTGTGCAATGTTAGCCAGATACCAGGAACTAGTCAAATTTGAATTAAAAAATGCCATTCCAGAAGCAGTAAATTGGTCAGTAATATATAATGTTACACAGGGACAGCAGGAGTCACCCACTGACTTTGTGAACAGGCTCTGAGCAGCTGCACAGAAATGCACAGCCCTGGATCCCTGGTCGGATATGGGAAAGCAGCAGTTCCTTTCCCTGATGTTCGGGCAATCTAGCCCAGATGCCAGGCAGGAACTTCAGAAGCTGAAAGAGCCTGTAAAGAGAGACTTAAAGGCATTAATGAAAAAGCATAGAAGGTGTATGATAATAAAGACAGAGAAAAAGAAAAAGAACTCCCTGCAGCCATGGTGGCAGCTCTGGATCAGCTCCAGGGAGAGGACGTGGGCGGGGATGAAGCAGAGGCAGGGGCCAAAATTCCAGAGGCAGAGGAGGTTCAAAGCAGCCACAGGCCAAGCTGGGGCCAAATCAATGTGCATCTTGTAAGAAAGGACACTGGAAATGCCAGTGCCCAGAGTTAGCAGACACAGTACACAAAACTCTTGTAGCCACTCTAGATGATAAGAAATGACCAAGACTGGCAGATCTTACCCTAGCAGGCCCACTGGTTAAAATACAGCTGAAGAATGATAAGGAAGTTGAATTTTTAGTAAATACTGGAGACACATTTTCACTCTTGAATCAAGCATTGATACCCAAAAGTGAGAACTGTCTTCAAGCAAGAGGAGCCACTGGGCAGAACAATGCATTCTTCCTGAAACTACTTAAATGTAAAATTGAGAAGAAAATGGGAATACATCAGTTTCTTGATTTACCAAACTCACCCAAATCTGCGCTAGGCAGGGATTTGCTGGAAAATTTCGAAGCGACAGTTCAGCTTAAAAAAAGAAAAATGAAATTTAAGGTACCTGAAGACAAATTGGTTTTAGCATTAGGACTGACAATTGACACAAGACCAACAAACAATAATAACTCTTTAGAGTAAGTATTGAATCAGGTGTACCCAAGAGTAGGGGATACTGATAGGCCAGCAAAATCAAAACGAGCAGACCCTGTAAAAATCGAGCTACAGACAAGAGTTAGGCCAGCAGTCAGAAAGCAATAGCCTTAAAGATTAGAAGATAGGAAAGGAATACAGGCAACAATCACTAAATTCCTGACATTAGGATTATTGGAAGAATGGGAGTCCAAATTTAATACTCCTAGATTGGCAATAAAGAAACCTAATGGAACTTAGAAACTAGTGCCAGATTTACAGGCAATTAATGATTTATGCCTGACTACCTTACTAGCTAAGCTTTGAGATGATTTAATTTGGTTTCCAGTGATAGATGTGAAAGATGCTTTCTTCTGCCTGCCACTTGCGGAAGAAAGTCAAAATATATTTGCTTTTGAATGGGAGAACCCTTGCACAGGCAGGAAAAATCAACTTAGGTGGGCAGGATTACCTCAGGGGTTCAAAAACATTCCCAGTTTTTGGGAATCGATCAGCTGAAGAATTAGAGCTATGGCAATCGCGGCCTGGGGAAGGAACACTCCTACAGCATGCAGATGGTTTGTTAATTGCTACTGACACTACTAAAGAATGTTTTGAGCGGGCAGTGAAGCTTTTGAATGTTCCTGGACTGAGTGTCGATTGAGTATCTGCCCAGAAAGCCCGGCTGGAGCAGCAGCTGTGGCTGTGCCCCTCCGAGGGGGCGCTCGCAGTCCCCGGCTTGCCCTGGCACAGCGAGCGGCGGGGACACTCTCCCGCTCCTTGGGAGGCCGTGAGAGCGGCTGAGGCTTTCGCCTGCTGCGGACAAGACACCGAAGCCACGCTGGCAGGAGAAGGAGAGGGGACTCCAGCTGGGGGCAAAGTCCAGCTTTATTAGAGAGCTCCAAAGAGATCTGCAACCCAGGGGATCCAGAGAACTGGAGACAGAGAACTGGGCTGTGCAAGGTGTTATAAAGGGCAGAGTGAACAGGGGAGGGGATGGCCCATCTGCCAATGGAATTCCAGGAGGGCGTGGGGAGCAGGGAAACAGACATGTAGGGGAACCAATGGGGGTAAACCAGGGGAGGGGCCCCGATGCCTGAGCCTATCACTCGACACCCTTGGAAGAAGTTTCTGGAGGGAAGGGATGGGCTGTGGAGTGACAGGCAGGACACAGGGGAGGGGTTGAGGGGATGACAAGGCAGTTTTCAGGGAACCAGGGAAGGAGGCAGCGAGATTGACATTAAAAAGGAAGGAGGAAGCAACGGGGGCAGAACTGATATAAGTTGTGGTGAAGAACCAACCACCGACAAGTGAGTCCAAATTAAATGTAATTTATTAATTGATAGTGCAAGTGATAATAGGCAAATTACAGCACTGAGTGAAGCCAACAAAAGGCTTGCACCCACCTGGGAGCCCTGGGTGTAGCTGGGGAGTCACTGCTCCTCCTTCGGCCCACACCACTCCGCAGTTCAGTCCTCCTTTTTATCTGTTATTGTTGGGTGTCCTTCCAGTGTTCTCTGCGTCTGTGCCGATAGTTGCTAGGGGGTCTTATTCTGCCTTCTGGTGGTCGTCTGGGCGAAGGCTCCCGTCCTCTTCCTCGAGGTCTTACAATAGCTTTGACCATATATAGGCATATAGCTACATATAGTTACACATTTGCTTAGTTAGCCTTTCAACATATTAGCTTCTGACAGTTTGCGGTTTAAGCCTTATGACAGTTATTTTGCAATATATTAGCCCATTATATTCATCTTGCAACATATTAGCTGGTTACATCTATCCTTGTGGGTTTTTTCTATTATTGGCTTTTCCCCCTCTTATAGTCTTTTTAGCAACTTGATGAACAAACTAAGACATTAACTCATTACAACTCCCCCCTTTTTCTTTTACCCATTTTGTTCATCAAATTGTCTTAATGCAAGTTGACTCAAGGTGCCTTCCTCTCCCAATTCTAGATTTTCTACCGGTTCATATTTGGTCTTGATTAAAAGGAGATGGGCTGCCTCTAACCTTCCTTTCACTATCTTAGGTATTTTATTAAATATGCAGGGTCCAAAAGTTAGCCCAAGAATTATCATAATTGCTGGTCCTGCTATTGTAGAGAGTAGGGTGGTTAACCATGGGGATTGGTTGAACCCATACTCGAACCATCCTTGTTGGGCCTCTCTTTCTCTCTTCCTTTGTGCCAGCCTTTGCCTCAATTCAGCCATTGAGTCTTGGACCGCTCCGGTATGGTCCGCGTAAAAACAACACTCTTCTCTTAGAGGGGAACATAGCCCTCCTTGCTGCATGAACAAGAGGTCTAACCCTCGTCTGTTCTGCAGGGTGACTTCTGAAAGTGAAGAGAGAGATTTTTTGAGGAAGGAAATTGATTTCTCTATTCTCTGTAGGTCCTCATCAATAGTCATCTGTAGTTGAGAGAGCCCTTGCTGTTGAGTTGCAAGGGCTGAGATACCTGTGGCTGCGCCGGTAGCACCTAAACCGAGGAGCATTGCTATGGTTATTCCCGTTATTACCTCCCTTTTTTGGATTTGGTCTGGTTCTTCTAAGGGGTGATACATCTCCTCTTCCTTGTGGTACAGGACCTTTGGGACGATTAAAACTTGAATACAAAAGTCGTTAGCATTATCGAATCTATCAAGGAGTATACAGGGGCTTACCCCAGATGGCTGGCATACCCACATTCCTGATGTGGCCGGAATTGCCCATTTATAGTTCTTACTCTTAGGCATGATAAATTCGGTGCAAAAATTGCCCATCTGCCTTGCTGAGGCTGCATTACCGAAACATTTGCCTTGGCCTGTGACCTGACTTAGGGTAGTTCCTCTCTGGGGAGTGTCCCACCTGCACTGGTGTGGATTCTCCATTGTTGAGTAGTTAAAGGGGTTATTAAGGGTGATACCTTCATAAAAGGGGGGCTTCACATCATAACATAGCCAGCATGATTTCCTAAGGTTTGGGTTAGATTGATTCAGTGATAAAAAGGTAGCATTTAATACATTAAGAAACGGATCATAAAAAGCTGAAGTCTCTAAGGGATTATTAAAAGTAACGTTGTGACTAGCCGTGGCTCCCTTCTTGGGCCCACCTGCTGTAAGAATTGGATTGGGTCCAATTGGTTGGGGTACCGATGGTAAAAGTCAGACAATTTGTATGTTCACCCAAATATCACGAAAGGCGCGAACAAATACCGGCCATACTCTTCCCGTGGCCCAACTCTTATGGGTTGGTTGCAGAATTGTCATAGTATAACCCGTGCAAGTGTGCTTTCTCCCATCCCGGGGCGTATATATCTGTTTGCTACTATCGAACAGTGGTTCGCGACAGCCACGGGGAGCATACTTGACTTGCAGGAACTTATCAGGTTGCTGTGGTTGCCATCTATTACTTGTTACAATAGTCTCACAACCCCAATATCCACAGTACCCGTATCCAGGATAATTACAGTAACTTTTGCCTGGGTTAGAAGCAGGACACCAATAGGTTTGGTGCAGTGCTTGTTCTCCAAAACGAGGAAATCCCAGTCGTAGGGGAAAAATGTCCTTTAATCTAAATTCACAGGATGGGTCGGTTGATGTAATAGTTTCTTTGATAACAATTTCGTCTGAAAGATGGTGTAGAACCCACTTAAATGGCTGGTAAGGGTAGTATTCTGAATCAGTCTGCCCTCTGCTGATTAATCTTGAAAATAAGATCACATAGAGGTACCATTGCCACTTGGATCTCATTATTGTAAGATTCCTTGAGAGTTGCTGATCTGCTTGATGATTGGCTGCTTTTTCTAAAACAACCTGGGATATATGGGTTGTGGGAGCGTTCAAGGATCCAGTCCTGCAAAAAAAACCCTTATAATAGATTTAAGTGAATCTCCTATCTGCTTGAATTAGATGTTCTCCTTCCCCCTCTATATTTCTAGTTACTTATTCCTATGTTCCCTGTCGCAGACTTCTTTCATGAAAAATCCTTTCTTAGGATTTTTCCTTGTGAGAAGCTGCAGTTTCAGCAACCAAAAGTAAACAATGGTTATCTGCTGCTGTGGAATGCAACAGGTAGACCTGGGATTGGTCTCCTGTGGATGCTTGGATTTACTGACCACTCATGGCAGAGCTGGCTCTTGCTCTCTGTCTGAGACACAGATCTTTGTTATTCATTCTTGTCTATTCTTAGCTTAGCTAGCTCCTGAAGAAACCTTTTCCTTTCTATTTCTTTTTAGTATAGTCTTAATGTAACATATATCATAAAATAATAAATCAAGCCTTCTGATCATGGAGTCAACATTCTCGTCTCTTCTTCATCCTGAAAACCCTTGTGACCGCGGTCACACGGAGTGGCTGCGACTCGGGAGCGCGACCGTCCCAGCGGCCGCAGCGCTGTCAGGCAGCGCCTGCACGCTGGGCGCGCTTCCGGCAGCTCTGGTCTCCCCAGAAGCGGGGAATCAGGCAGCCCCTGCCTCAGACCCAGCCAGAAACCCAACCAAGTGAGACCAGAGGCAGGGGCCCTTTCCCGTCCCTCTGGGGCACAGCTGCAAAACAGCCGCTGTGTCTTTCTGCGCCTGTGTCTGGGCTGTGCTGAGCCCAGAGCCAGCCAGCTTGTGCTCTGCTGTGGCAAGAGCGTTCTGGGAAGGCAGGCAGAAGTGCTGCGTGCACAGTGGGGAAGGGGCTCACGAGAGCCTCCTGTGGGAACAGGGCTCCGCTCCCTGGCTGGGAACAGCCTGGTTTTGCTGCCGTGAGTGCAGGCAGGAGTTCAGGCACTTGAACGGGCAGCGGACACCTCTTCTTTCTAGGGGGCCTGGGGCTGTGTGCCACAAGGGGCACGAGGAAAGAGACTCGGGAGAAGGAAGATGAGCTTGATCTGCAGTGCCTGTGCTACAAGGTGCAGAAGTAATTCAGCCTTGCCAGGGTTTCCTAAGTGTGTGTTGGTGTTGGCCGGGAAATGGACATATTTGGGCAAATGGAGACATTTGGGGAAATGCCTTTGGAGAGAGGGGCTTGCTTCTCAAGCAAAGCGCTTCCCCAGGAGCCCCCAGTGAGGTAGGTGCAGCTGTCTCCCTTTGGCTCCCTGCCCCCCTTTTGTCCTTGAGGCCCCTTGCACTTGGCAGAGGGGCGTGGCGAGGGAGAAGGCTGTGAGGAGCAGCTTTGGCATCTGCCTGGGTCTGCAGAGAGCAAGCCAAGCACCAGTGGCGGCAGGGTGTGTTCCCCCCTTCTGAGCACAGGACAGAGAGGGATCATCTCTGTCCAGCTGAGAGCCCCAAATGCCTCTCAGAGAGCTGTGAATTCAAAGGCCTTTATGCACACATTGATGCCATCTTCCCTATCTGCTGTCTTTGAACTCTTGGCAAGAGGCGTTTGCCTCTTGCTTGCTGGAAGCTGCTCTGCTCCAGGGCTGGCACCAAGCTGGGCTGTGCGGGCACTGTGGAGAGTCCTTCCCTGAGCACTTGGTGGGTAGTGGTGTGTCAAGGGCTGTGTTAGACACTCGGGGCAATGGATTCCTTCCAAGCGGGGGCACCTAGGGTGGAGAGGGGGTGGCCCTGGGGCACGTGGCAGCGTGTCCCTTTGTGACACGGTGCAGTGGGGTGACCGTGGAACTGAAAGGGACAGCGTGTCTGAGCAGCCCTTTGTGACACACGCTGACATAGGGGCTGGCACGGCGCAGCCACGCCACAGTGCTCGGTGCACGCGACGGGACAGGAGGTGACAGAGCGGAGCTGTGAGGTGTCCCCACACAGCCGGCTCGTTGGTTGCTGACCCAGAGCTCTTCCGAGACGTTCCTCCTGTGGCTGGCCTCACAGCCAGACCTCGGGATTCAGTGACTCAGAGCTTTTCCAAGTCATCTCCCATCCCTGCGGCCGGTGCCCTCGTGGCCAGGCCGTGGGACTCGGTGACCTCCATCATTCACCAGGAGTCTCCTGTAATTGTGACAGGAGACCTTGAGTGCAGGAATTGCTGTCCTGTAGCCTTCCTGAGGCTCCTCTGTTGCAGGTGCCCGCAAGGCACAACTGCAGCATTCGCTGACTCTGGCCTTGGCCGAGGCATTTGAAAGTGCCCTCGAGGTCAGAGAGCGGGATGGCAGGCAGAGTGCTCAGCCTGTTCAAGGGCCTTCGGGGCAAGAAAAGCAAAGGCCCTGCAGCTGCCCCAGCGCAGCAGCCTGCAGAGCCGGAGCAGTTGCAGCCGCTGCAGGACGGTGAGTGGCAGAGCCGGGCCGCAGGGCCGGTGCCTGCAGCCGGCCTGGCCCCATCCCATCCCATCCCATCCCATCCCATCCCATCCCATCCCATCCCATCCCATCCCATCCCATCCCATCCCATCCCATCCCATCCCATCCCATCCCTGTTGACACGCCCATGGACAGGATGGGACAGGGGCTGGGGCTGCCTCCCCGTTGGCCGTGCTCCGTGCCCCGGGCGCTTGGGGGGCTGTACCTGCCTGGAGAGCGCAGGGCTGGGCTGTGTTCTCTGGCCTCTCCCGCAGCCCCTCAGCTCTGGCTGCGCTTGCTCTTTGGCAGATGCAGCCAGGGACCGGACTCAAGAGCAGGAGCCCACCCATGGCCACTTCCACAGAGCAGCGCAGGTACCTGCGGCCATTCCCACCTGGGCCAGGCCTGCTGGCACTGCTCAGCCGGGCCCCGCGTTGAAGCAGACCATGGAACGTCCCTCTCTTCTTCCCGCCCTTCCTTCTGTTGCAGACACTGCGGAGGTTCCTGCGCCTACGGCGCACTAAGACCAGCAGCCCCGCACCCAAGGGCACGGCCAAGCCCGGCCCCGCGCCCGAGGGCATGGCCGAGCCCGACCCCAGGCCCAGCGAGCTGCGGGCAGAGGCTGCTTCCAGCAAAGCATCCTCTGACCTGGCTGCCAGCTCTGACTGGGAAACTGACGAGGGCTGGGAGGAGGCTGACATGGCCCTGGCGGAGGGCATGGCCACCAGCAGCACCATCAGCCAGGGCATCCCAGAGACTGAGGCCATGCCCACACTCACTGTGAGTCCTGGAGCCACTCTGGAGTTTTTCCAGAAGGGTTTTTATTCTCTGCAGCAGCCTGGGGCCAGGGCTGAAGGCCTCTCAGGATCACGTGGCCCCTCAAGCCATGTCCACTGGGCCCCCTCAGCCCCATCCCAGTGGGCGAGCACTTCTTGGGGGAAGCTGGGCAAGTTGCTGCCTTGGACAGCACTCCAAGTCTTCCCCATGGCGCTTCCTCCAGGTGCAAGCCGCGGTGAGTGCCATGCTGCAGAGACTCACGTCCTGTGAGTCTGTGGACGCCGGGCTGCAAATGGCCATTGTCAGCCTCACCGAAGAACACCCTGCCCAAGTGGTGATGAGCCTCCTGCGCTGTGCCCCAACGTGTGACGGGTACGGGGCACAAGTGCCTCGAGGGCTCGGTGCTCACCGGCCCGTAGGCCCCCTGGCCCTGTACAGCCTGTCCGGCGGGGTCTGCCAGACGGGCAGAGAGCACCGGCACCCTCGGGCCCCTCTGTTTCCTGAGCCTGCTGCCATGCTCCCTCCCGGCCCCACGCAGCTGCACGGGGCACGGTACTGACGCACAGCTCTGGTCCCACAGAGCCGCCGTGCTGCTGTGGAGAGCCATGGGCACCTCGGAGGTAGCCATGGAGGAGGTGATTCCAGCGCTGCTCTCTGCCATAGAGGAGCAGCCACCGTACAGCGGCTCCCTCTGCAGTGGAGACAACGAGGCCGTCCTTGCCCTGGCTGTGAGTTTCTGGAGCTGGCCTACGCTGGCCCTGCAGGTCGCCTTCTCAGAAGCTCTCCATGCTCTCCCCAGCCTGCAGCTCCCTGCCTGGGCTGAAAGCTGGGCTAGGGCCAGCAGGCCGGGTGCTCCCCCTGCCTCTCACCCCCGGCCCTGCCTCATGGACACCTCCGCACTGAGCACTGCCTCAGGGCGCTTTGTCTCTTGCAGGCAACTCTCGTGCTGTGGAGGATTGCAAGCATGCCCGAGTGGCACTACGCAATCCTCCTTCATTCTCTGCACCTGTTGGTGGCTCTGCTCTTGCAAATTTTCACCACCACGGAGCAGAGGCCAGAGGATGTGGAGACCCAGCTCTTCTGGAGAGCATGCAAGGAGGAACACGACCTTCCCAGCCAGCCCAACAGGTGCCAGTCGCCCTGTCCTTCCCACGCCCTTGTGGCCAGGGCCAGTGCTCCCAGAGTGACCTGGCCTTGGCTTGGCACACAGGTTTGCAGTGCAGACCATGAAGGCTCTGCTCTGCCGACTGGGCTTTGGCAAGAACCTGCTGGCTCTGGAGCACAAGCAGCTCTGGGACACCCTGCTCTGTGCCGACACCCAGCACTATGCAGCGGGCCTGCTGGCCAGGTGAGATCCCCTACTCCCAGCCGCCACCGCCACCATTTGTGCCCCGTGCCCAGAGTGCCCCACACAGTCCCCGGGGCCTGTAAGCGAGAGGGCCTCGTCACCGAGGGAGGGCCGAGCAGACTGCAAAGGGCCGGGAGAGGAGGATGCCCAGCAGCAGCCGCCACTCAAGGGGCCCATGTCCCCTTGCAGAGTGCTGGGGAAAGATGGGACCTCTGTGAGTCACTCCTGGGAGAGGTCTGTCCGCCCAGCTCAGGGCCTTGGTGCCTTTTTCCCCTGCCAGGGAGATACGCTGTGGCTTGACCCCCTTGTGTCCCCACATGGCCTCGCACCTGCTCAGCCTGCTGGTCGGGAAGCAGCCCCGCTGGCATCTGCCTGCCCTGGCGTTCTTTGTGGAGGTGAGCCTGATGGCCAGCGCTGCCTGGCTGAGCTGCCTCCCAGCTCTCTGGCCTCTGGTAGCTGCAGCCGCCTGGGAGGCTGCCCACGCCCGCTGCTGCTGCCTGGAGCCGGCCTGCTCCCCTGCCACTGCCCTCCTGTGCCTTTCAGCTCCTGGAGTGTCTGGACCTGAGCAAACACGGTCCCAGTGCCCTGTGGGTGCTATCCCGGCACCTGCCGAGCCAGCACAGGGACAGGCTGCGCCTGGAGCTCAGAGGCCTCATGGTGCTCAGCAAGGAGCCCTCGCTGGTGAGAAGGGGGCAGTGGCTGAAGCCGCGCTGGCAGTGTGGGGCTGGGGAAGGCAGACCTTTGGGCTTGGCTGGGCTTTGGCAGCAGAGGCAGCTGCTGCCAGCTCTCCCGACTCCCGCTTCAGCTGCCCCAGTGCCCCAAGCAGCTGTTGGTGCTGCAGCCAGTCACAGCTTCACAGCACAGCCTGGTCTTGCACACAGGCCAGAGGAATACGTGGCCTCTATCAACACCTGCTGGAGCTGCTGGCCCATGCAGATTCAGAGATGGTCGGGATGAGCCTCTCTGTGCTCACGCATGTGCTCCAGGACAAAGACCTCGCAATACCCAGCACCACCGCCCTGAAGCTGGCTGAGTCCCTCCTGCCACACTTTGAGAATGTAAGGCTCTGCGCCCCCAGCCAAGGGCACTGGACGCTGCCTGCCTGGAAACTTTGTGCCCTGTTCATTTTAGGGCCTTTGCCCCAGTGGGCCTGGAGTAGTTGGTGCTTAGGACTTTTCCTTTCCTCCAGGACAACAGCCATGTGCAGCTGCTCTCCATTAAGCTCTTGGGCAAGGTGTTGGAGCTGGGAGTGGAAGAGAGGGAAAATGCTCTCAGGACAGTTGTGAGCCAGAGCCTGCTCCCTCTGTTCTTGCACTGGCACCACGAGGACGTGCACGTGGCCGAGGTGAGGTTTGGTGTGATGCTGCCACATCCCTGGCCGGGGGCTGGGCTGCCTCCTGCTCCGGCGCCTGGCGGGCTCCAGCCTCCCCTGGCCTTGGCACAGGGAGCCGGCTGCCGTGTGACTCACCTGGGCTCTGGTGCCACCTGTGGCTCTCTGCTGCTCTGCAGGCGTCAGGCGAAACCCTGCTTTGTGCCACACGCTTCCTGAGGAGGAGGGATCTGGAGGAGCCGCTGAGAAAGAAGCGGTGGATGAAGTTGGCCGAGAGCCTGGTAAGGACAGCCCAGGAGCCCCAGCCGCAGGCTAGATTGGAGAGGCCACCCCTGCCCCCGGTGCTCAGTGCGGGGGGCTGGCAGCTGCGCCCCCCACGCCACTCACTGCCCTGGGCCGTGCACGCCGGCTGGGCCGGTGCCGGGTGCAGGGAGCGCCCGGCCGAGGGGCAGAGCCCGCGCCGAGCCTTCCCTGCCGCCGCTCCCCACAGCTGCTGCAGGACGAGAGCCGAGCGGCCGAGCACCTGCACTGGGCCCTGCCGCACCTGCAGAGCCCACAGAGGCCCCTACAAGAGGCGGCCGTCAGGTTCCTCGGTGAGCCAGCAGCCCGGCACCCCTCCCCGCCTCCCGGCCCGGCCGCTGCCCCGGCTGCAGCGGGAGCCGCACCCGGGCCGCTGCAGCCCCGCCCACCCTGGGCGCTGCCGCCGCCCTCCCGCAGCCGTGCCCTCGGCCGGCAGCGTGCGGCAGGGGCCCGGAACAAGCCCTGCCTGGCATGAGGGCAGCTGTGCCGCCTGGCGCCGCCACATGCTCTGTCTTAACAGGGGTGGCCGGAGTGCTCATGATGGGGCAGAACGAGGAGCTCCAGGTCCTCAGTCAGGGTGAGTCAGGGCAGCCGTGTGGCAGCGAGTACTGCCCGGGGAAGGGGAGGCAGCAGCTGCAAATCCCGGCCCCGCAGCTACAATCCATCACCGGGCTGCCCAGGGCTCTGCTCCCTGTGCGCACCAGGGGTGGCGGGGGCACAGCCCGGAGACCTTTCGGGGACACGTGGTGGATCCGTGGCCAGCACCTTCCGCCCAAAGCCCTTGTCTCCTGCTCCCTCCTGGCCATGGCGAGAGCCGGCCGGCATGGCCCTGGCAGGAGGCTTTCCTTGGATTCCCTCCATTTGGCTTCTGACCGTGGCTCTGTTCCTCTCTCTTCCAGCTCTTCAAGCCCTCAGGGAAGACGAGAGCCCATCCTGCATGAACACATGGATTCAGATGAAATTCCAAAGAAGATCTGCAGAACTTTGTTTGTCTCCTGGACCAGATGTACCTGTACCGGCCTCCTTCGATGATTTCCAGTTGGGACTGCCTGCAGCTCCAGGCACGGCTCTGGCTGCTCACAGCTGAGCCTGTGTGAAGCTCCAGCAGCTCCTGCCATCTCCCTCCCTGTTGGCAGCTCCTTCCCTGCAGCCCTCAGGCCCTGCCCATGCCCTTTTTTACCTCCCAGCTCACCCCTTCGCTTCGCTTTCCCTTAATAAACTGTTTGTGTTTTTCACTTTACCTGCATCTCCGTGCAGCTGAAGCGGCGCAAAACCGGAGCCCGGGGACACGCAGGGCCCTGCTGCCGTTCTCCTCCCCGCTGTGTTCCGTGCACGGACAGAGAGGAACAAGGGCAGCTCAGGCTGCAAAGGTCCCTGTCCCGGTGCTCCAGCTGCACAGCGGCGTGGAGTTAAAGGGCGTGCTGAGCACGCTGAAGGGGAAAAGGAGCCCGGGTTTTAGAAGAGGCAACTTGAGTGTGCTCCGAAGCCAGCCGTGAGGGGTTCCAGTGCAGGCATCCACCGAGGGCAAAGGAGCTTGGGAACACAGGTCTCCCCCGGGCCTTGGACAACAGGTTAACCCCTGTGCCTCAGAAATCAGGTCTGCCCCGGGGGCCTAGGACATCAGGTCTACCCCAGTGCCTAGGAAAACAGGTCTACCCCAAGGGGCCTGGGACAACAGGTCTACCCTGGGGCCCGGGACACCAGGTCTACCCCAAGGGCCGGGCTACCATAGGCAAAGGCCGATCCGGGACAACAGGTCCACCCAAGGGCCTGGGACAACGGGTCTACCCCGGGGTGCCCAGGCGGCCGTGGCCTAAGGCCGGCCGCGGACGACAGGTCTGTGCAGTGCCTGGGCTGCCTTGGGCGAAGGCCGGCCCGGGGACAACAGGTCTACCCAGGGGCTGGGCTGCTGTAGGCGAGGTTCTGCCTGGGAAAACAGGTGGCCGCGGGCCAAGGCCGGCCGCGGACAAGAGGTCTACCCCAAGGCCTGGGCTGCCCTAGGCAAAGGCCAGCGGTGGACAACAGGTCTACCCCCGCCACCGGAGATGGCACCAAGCGGGTTACCCCCCCCGCCCGCACCGCGTGCCCGCACACGCGGAGGGCCTCGGGGAGACCTGCCGATGATGACCGCTGCTGCCACTGCCTGCGCGGCCAAGCCCCTGCCCCGTGTGTCGGGCCTGGGACCCGCGCGGAGGGAAGTCGAACCCGCGCGTGGCTGTAGCAGGGGTGGGGTGGGGCGGGGCCACTCTCTCTTTCGGCACGGGCGCCTGGAGCGTGCCCGCGCTGGCAGCACGTGGCCCTTCACTCGGTGCCCAGCCCCCGGACCCCGCGTATCGGGCCTGAGACCCGCGTGGAGGAGAGCGCCAAGGCAGACCGCGCCAGCCCAGGCGCCCGGCGCGCCGGGCACTACCAGGCCCCCTGTTCGCCCCAGCCCACCGACAGAGAGAGATCGAAAGAGGAGGAAGCTGACCGCGCACAGCCCGCACGCCAGCGCGGTGGGCTGGCCGGCCGCTCGCGTGTTCGACAGCGACAAAAGCTTGTGTTGAGGGCTGATTTCAATAGATCGCAGCGAGGGAGCTGCTCTGCTACGTACAAAACCCTGACCCAGAATCAGGTCGTCCATGAATGATTTAGCGCTGGGTGCCCCACGATCATGCGGTACACGACGGGGGAGAGGTGGCGCCGCATCTGTCCACCCCTCCACTCCCAACCACGAGCGGCACTCCTCACCGGGCCCGCCCGCGGGCGGCTATCGCGAGCCCACTGAGGCGCCAGCAGCACTATGGTATCGCTACATCTAGGCGGGATTCTGACTTAGAGGCGTTCAGTCATAAGCCCGCAGATGGTAGCCTCGCGCCAGAGGCTCCTCAGCCAAGCGCACGCACCAGGGGTCTGAACCTGCGGTTCCTCTTGTACTGAGCAGGATTACTATTGCAACAACACATCATCAGTAGGGTAAAACTAACTAGTGGGTGAACAATCCAACGCTTGGTGAATTCTGCTTCACAATGATAGGAAGAGCCGACATCGAAGGATCAAAAAGCGACGTCGCTATGAACGCTTGGCCGCCACAAGCCAGTTATCCCACAGGGTTAACTTTTCTGACACCTCCTGCTTAAAACCCAAAAAGCCAGAAGGATCGTGAGGCCCCGCTTTCACAGTCTGTATTCGTACTGAAAATCAAGATCAAGCCAGCTTTTGCCCTTCTGCTCCGCGGGAGGTTTCCATCCTCCCTGAGCTCGCCTTAGGACACCTGCGTTACGCTTTGACAGGTGTACCGCTCCCCACCTGACGCTGACCCTGGAGCGGGTCGCGGCCGACGCGTGCCGGCCGCTTGGTGCCAGAAGTGAGAGCCCCCCTCGGGGCTCACCCCCCCGCCTCACCGGGTAAGTGAAAAAACGATCAGAGTAGTGGTATTTCACCGACGGCTGGGATGCCAGCGGGCGGGTTGCCCCGCACCGCTGAGCGTGCGCCCGGCCTCCCACTTATTCTACACCTCTCATGTCTCTTCACAGCGCCAGACTAGAGTCAAGCTCAACAGGGTCTTCTTTCCCTGCTGATTCCGACAAGCCTGTTCCCTTGGCTGTGGTTTCGCTGGATAGTAGGTAGGGACAGTGGGAATCTTGTTCATCCATTCATGCGTGTCACTAATTAGATGACGAGGCATTTGGCTAGAGATCAAACACATATAAATAATATATGTCCCTTTTCCGGGTAAAGGTGGCCCGTCCACCTTGGACAAATCCGGTTAAGCGGTACAAGTCCAGTAGGATTGGTCCGACTCAGGTGGTATTTGACGCGTTGGGAATTAAAGTTCCTGTCCCTACCCACTATGAGCTACCTAACTGGCTTGTGGCTGCCTTGCAAACCTAGCTAGCGTCTAGTTTATTAAAATATAAAAGTAATAAGCATACATCTATAAATCAACACTGCTACAAAAGATCCCCCCAAGATACAAAATAGTAAAATGCAAAAACCAAGAGGTACAAGGTACAAAAATACAAAAATGTCTATCCTATACATTTGATTTCCTAGCTCTACTGGCAAACATATGTACAATGTCCACAGATGAGATGAGCGCGTCCATGGATAAAGTCCTTGCAACAGTGATCTGCCTCGATCTGGGAAGTCCAAGAGTGTCCAAAAAGTTCAAAGTTCCCCTTGTACCACTTCCTCCGCGTTCCAAGGGGAAAACCCATAAAAACAACGTCCTTAGCGTTGGTGAGGCTCCGCACTTCAGTTTCCAAATGTTTGTACTTGTTCACCTTCTCCGCGGCAGCTTCCTCCAGTGCCATCTTTGTCGACTCGAAACGTACTGTCACATCCACAACAAGTGCATGGTCCTCTTTCATGAATATCAGGTCCGGTTTGTAAAGTTCCTTGGTGGCATCCCTTATGTGCAGCTCCTTGAACACCACCCAGTCTCTCTTTTTCACCTCCTCAATAAGCCTCTCGCCAATGCGATTGTGCCTCTTGATTCTGGCGTCCTTCGTCACTGGGCAGAAGCCGATGATGTGGCCGCAGGTCTCAAGGTCCGCCTCGCAGTGTCTACAAAACTTAACACAGTTATCTCCCCTCCCCCGCGCGAGAAATTCCCTCGTGGGATAAACATTGGCCCTGAGCTGTAAAGCCGTGAGGAGTTTCCTGTGAGGTATACGTCTATAATATTGAAGCCAATTATTACTAATTGTGTCCCCCTTAAAATTTTTAACTCCACGGCCTTGGGATTCCAATTTTGTCCACTTTTTAAACTCCTTTCTCCTCCAATCACATGGTTTGGGGAACTTACTTTTAGGGTTCGGTGCTTCCCACTCCAAAAGTGTTTCTGCAGTCGCGGGTGGTACAGATGCCGGTAGTGCATCCCAAATTGACAGCATCGCCGCTCTCTTCCCTCCAGCTTGAATCCATAGTTTCTCATACAGCTTCTCCATCTCAGCTTTCTCCAGGAAGGTCTTCATCGTCTCGTCCGGAGACTGTGCAATGCAATGCAGTCTCTGGGCCTGCACACTGGGAATCAGTCCTGCCAATTTGATGACGCCCAAACCGCCATCCCTCGTGCTCGAGTACAAGATGGCATCACCCGTGCACGGAGGTAGGTGCATCCAGTCCTTAACCGCTGTTCGGATCTTCAGGTCAAGGGCTTCAAGGGCCCCTGCTTTCATCTCTGTGTGGTCAGCCAGGTAGGTCAGTCAAGGAATGGTTATGTTTTGAGGATGTCAAGTTTTTGCAGAGGTTTAAGTGGGGCTCGGTCAATGCGTTCGAGCCAGACGTCTAGTTTTGCGGAAAGGTCGGTTTTTGCAAACCCAGTCCAGGGGTCGATCTGCAGGCCAAGGTATTTCTCCGATTCCCCGGGGTTAATCATGTTCAGGGGTGTGCCGTTGATGCTCCATGCAGTGCAGTTGTTGACAGCGTAAGAGTCTTTTGTGGGCTTGATGTAGAAGCCGTGGCACTTTTGTCCCTGCGTTTTGAGACCTGTGAGATCGCAAAAGGTCTCCAGAATCTTGATGTTCACGTTCATGTTCTCCCAGGAGTCGCTCAACAAGACCAGATCGTCAGCGAATGCCATGGCAGTTATCGTACGCTCTCCACGATGGAATCCTTTGCCACTCTCTTCCAGCTTGCACAGCAAGGGGTCCATTGCCATGTTGAATAGAAGGGGTGACAGCGGATCACCCTGCTTCACTCCAACCTGGATCTGTGTTCTTCTTGACGGTACTGATGTCCTTGTATATATTGTCCACCAGTCCGACGACGTGGGGATCCACTCTCCGTTGCTGTAAAACGTGTAAGATGTGCTGGTGGCTCACGGGGTCAAAAGCCTTAGCAATGTCCACGAATATAACACCCAGTGGTCTATGTTCATTTTTGGCAGTCCGAATTATAGTTTGTAGGAGCTTCAGGTTCTCAGAACATCCTGCCGCACTGATGAAACCTCTCTGCCTTGGGTTGAGGGGGCACGCCTTAGTCATCCTCGCCATCACGATCCTGGAGAACAGCCTCAGCAAGATGGAACCAATCATGATGGGTCTCAAGTTGCTGATGTCTTTTAGGCACTCCGGTTTTGTCGATTTGGGGATCAAAACAGTCCTGCACCCCCTCACCATGTCCGGGATGTCACCAGATGTTAGCCACAGGTTGAAGAGCTCAGCAGTCCGGGTATACCCGGGATCCATCTTCCTGATGTCCCCAAGGGCAATCCCATCTGGACCTGGCGCCGAGCCCTTGCTCATTTCCCGCACGTTCTTTTCAATTTCTTTGGCCGTAATTAAGTCCCTGAAGGCCTTATGGTGGGCCTTCCCTTTAATTTCAAAGTCTCCAAAGACTCTCAAGTCTCACACCAAACTGTCCAGGTGTTTCCCATCTGGCCTTGAATACCGAATAAATTTCACTGGGTGATATATCACAGGACAGACATTCGATGTCGTCCAAAATGATCTTCGCTAATTTCCCCGTCTAGATGGAATAAACGCTGAAAGCGGAGGTAGTTACCTCTTTTGATCGCTCTGTCCTTCATCCACTTCTGAAACTGTTTTCTTGGCTGCTCCTCCCGAGTTTCCTTTTTGCTTTTCCCCCAGAGCGCTGTTCTTATTTGGCTCACTGATTCCAGGCAACCAAAGCAGTCCTGTGCTGTCTGATTGAGCAGTGGTCGCACCTTTTGGCCTTCTAATAACTGTTCAAAAGCTCTGGGGAAGTTGTTAATTGTCCCATCTAATAAACGTTCTTTGATCCTTTTCTGATAACGAGCCTGCAGTCGCCCCACCCTCTGCTGGCCAACGGTTTCCCAGGGACCATTATCCCTATCAAGGTGGTGTCCAGATGTCTCTATTGTTCCCTTCCCAGCAGCTGGTCCTCTCGGCTGGTGGTTCCCCCCAAGTCGATTGTTCACAGTTCCTGCCTGGGATTGATGACTTGACCCAGGTTCTGATTTCAAGTTCCCAGCTGCTCCCCCACCCACTCCATTCTTCCTGAGCAGCATTCTCCTTTTATCACTAATCTGCTTAGCTGTTTTGCTTGTTAAGTGTTCCGCTATGAGCTTATTAATGTTTTTGTGACTCTCGAACTGTACCTGCAGCTTGACAAGTAGCTCTTCCTCCTCCTTTGTCCAGCATCTTTTGTGGGCTCCTCAGCTTGATGTTTCTTTCGGTTGGGAAGCATCAATCCTCTCCTGGTTTCTAACCAGTGGATGTGCCAATCTTTTGTGTTGTCCTAGGCCAATTTTAGTCATAAAATCTCTACTGCATACCTCACATATCCACTCTCCCACTGGAGGTCCCGCATCCTTCAGACCCTTGCACTTTGCAAAATGACAAACAGTACTGTGATGGTTAAAATCCTCCCTCCCACACTAGGCACACCGAAAGCACACCCTCTTCCTCCCGTGAGACCCCTTAAGGTGTTCAATTAGGGCCAACATCGAGTTGACCTGGGTACCACAGCAAGGACATGGTGGATTTTTGTCAGGAACAGTCACCTTCACGATGTCATCCGGTGCCTGTTCACTGCGGACCTTGGGCACTGGAGGCAATGCCTCTGGTGTACCCTCTTCCCCCTTCCCACTGCCTCCCTTCTCAAGTACATTCTGATCATCGTCCTTAGGGGGACTAGGATTTAAGTCGTCCGCCTCACTCAGTTGTGGTGTAGGCTGTTCAAACACCTCAGGAAACCCGTTCAACACCCCCCCATTAACAGAAAAATGAACCACCCCCTGTACATGCTCCTGCAGATCTGACCTATACAGTTCTAAAGAGAAATTCACCAGCAAGCCCAATTCATTTTCTGTCAATTTGGTGGTTGTAGATGTTACAAAATCATCTCAGGAGGTCTGAGTGCCCACCGATACCCCAGTAAGGTGTAACGGCCGCCCCCAGTTTCCGCTTCCGAGAAACGGATTCGGATTTGGAATAGCCGAGTCATGACTGGATTCAACATTGGGAACGGAATGGGTGCTCAGCCCACCTCCAAACCCATCGCCCCTGTCCAACCGGGGGGCCAGGTTTCAGGTAGAAAGAGAGTCATAGTTACTCCCGCCGTTTACCCGCGCTTCATTGAATTTCTTCACTTTGACATTCAGAGCATTGGGCAGAAATCACATCGCGTCAACACCTGCCTTGGGCCTCGGAGATGCTTTTTTTTAATTAAACAGTCGGATTCCCCTGGTCCGCACCAGTTCTAAGCTGGCTGCTAGGCACCAGCCAAGGCAGGGCGCCAGCCCGGGGAACCCCTCCGGGGACCCTCCCCCGCGTGAACCGCTTGGCTGACGCCGGCCGTGGCCGCGCGCACGCCGGCTGCGCACCGCGGGAACCCCGCCAGCGGGAACCGACGGGGCGGCGGCGTGCAATGACGACGGCGGCGGCCGCCGCTGGGGTGCTGGCCGCAGCAAGGCGGAGGGTAGGCGGGGGGGGCGGGCAGCGCCCGCTGCAGCTGGGGCGATCCACGGGAAGGGCCCAGCGCACGTCCAGAGTAAACGCCACGCGC
>NC_135272.1:5035000-5142500 GCF_051311805.1 Agelaius phoeniceus | reverse complement strand
TTAGTTTCTTTTCCTCTGCTGACTAATATGCTTAAATTCAGCGGGTCGCCACGTCTGATCTGAGCTTGCAAGGCCAAAGCTCGGCTGCGCCGCGCGCAGGGGCGCGCGCGACGATGGCTGCCGTGTCTCCCCCACCCGCTATGCCGCCCGCCCCCCCTCCTCTTCACACTCCTGGAGGGAGGCAGAGAGAGAGAGCGCATGTATGCACGAGCGAGTGACGAGGAGACGGAGAGCCCCATCCCGGAGACGAGAACCAAAAAGGGAGCGTGGCAGAGACGGCCCCGCACGGGAGGACCGGCCAGGCGGTGGCGTGCGCGATGGCCTCGGCGGGGGGAGAGAGAGGAATGACAGCACCCCTCGGTGCACCCCGAGACGGCGACAGAAGAGGAGGGGGCAGGCGAAGGGAGGATGGGGTCAGAACAACCATCCCCGGCGCTCTCGCCACGCGCGCACGCTCGGAAGCATGGCACGGTACCGCCGCGATTCCCACCCGCAGACAGCCGCCTGTGCGGGGGGACGCTGGGGGCGAGGCTGTGCCTCGCCTCCCCTTCTCGCCCTCCTCTCTCTTCCTCTCTTGGCCCTCAGCACCACATTTCGACGCCGTCTCTCACTCTCCCTAGGCTGCCGCGCCACCGCATCCACGGCACGGTCCTGGCGAGGACGAGCTCCACCCCAGCGGCTTGCTCCGGGAGCGGGGAGCAACGGAGTGCTCCCCGAGTCTGCATTTAGGGCGGACAAAGGCCCTGTGCGGCAGCGACGACGACGACTGCGACGACGACGACTGCGATGACGACAACGCCCGCCGGGCCGCAGTGAAGGGATCGAGGCCGCCTAGGGAAACGCTTCCCTCGCCGAACCCCTGACCGCCTTCCCTCCTGGCACTGGCGGGACGCCGCTGCTGCCGCCACCACCGCCGCCGCCACCACCGCCGCCCGCTGCGGGCAACGGGCCTGAGAGGCGACCCCAGCCATGCCGCCGGAGTGGCCCCTGGATGGCGACTGATCGTCAAGCGACGCTCAGACAGGCGTAGCCCTGGGAGGAACCCGGGGCTGCACGTGCCGTCAAATGGTCGATGGTCAATGTGTCCTGCAATTCACATTAATTCTCACAGCTAGCTGCGTCCTTCATCGACGCACGAGCCGAGTGATCCACCGCTAAGAGTTGTCTGCCTTTCGGGCACCGCTCACGCCAAGCTGCCCCTTTTTTTGTTACTCTGGCGCCGAGGACGCGGGGGCGCGCGCCTGGCTTTGACCGTACGAGCACACAAAAACAGAAGGGGGAATAAAAACCAACTAGAGCAACCCATGCTCCGAAGGCCGGACAAGAGGTGGGGGAGCCCGTGCTCCTGACCGCCTCCCCCGCGAGGGGAGACGCCGACCTCACAAACGCCATCCTTCAGAGGCAGACCAGGCACCCGGGCACGGCCCGGCCCGGCCCCTGCGCGGAGGGCCACGCGGCGTGCGCTGGAATGCGGGTGGGCACGGCAGCCCGCCCGCATCTCACTTTCACGGGACGACACGCACAAAACACACGGCACGCGGCTGGGGGAACGCGGCCGTCAGCCCCCACACACGGCGGCTCTCGCGGAGTGCCGCTGCGCCGCTGTGCGGCTGGCTTTTCTCTTTCCCCACTGCACGGCCTTCCCCGTGCTCGAGACGGCACGCGACAACGACCGGCCCCCACTGGCGCGCCTCCCGCGAAACCGCTCCCCTGCCGGGCGGATGAGTGCCCGGCGGACGCGCTCTGCCACCGGCCCCAGAGGCTGGGGCCACCGAGAGCCGAGCCAGCATCGCCAGTGCCCAAGGCCTGCCAGATGGCAGACCCCGTTGCCACCACTGGGGCCGCACTCCCAGGACCGCCACTGCTGCGTCGCACCGCCGGGGCCCCTTGCCTTGGGCACGCGCCTGGCGGAAGGCAGCACGGCGCTGAGCCAGGGGGCAACGCCCGCTCTCCTCGTTTGCACGCGGACACCAGGCGGGGAGAAGCGCCCCCGTGGCCGCCCCCGCACGCCTTCCTGCAGCCCACATGCAGCTGGGAAGGGCAATGGAGGACGCGACAAGCAGGGCCCGGGACGGGACTGCTGCTGGGTGACGGCGGGTGCCTTCTGGCTGACTGTCCCCGCAGAGAGGGACGCCTGTTGAGCGGCGCTGCCACCGCTCGGCACGGGGTCGCCTGTGCTTGTGGGCCTCCGCCGCTGGAGGGCCCACCGAGCACTCGCCCCCCACAAGTGGGCAGGCGGTCGAGCCAGGGGATGGCCAGCGGACGATGGCGCTGCCGGTGCGTGTTTGAGGAGACAAGGCCGTCGAGGGGAGGAGAGGCACCGGACGCGCTGGACGCGGCGCCGCACGCGCCAGAGACCACGGCGGCGGTCCGAGGAGAGAGAGAGTGGGCGGGCCCCGGCAGCCATGACCCCGCGGCCGAGGAAGGGCAGAGAGTGCGCGCTCTCTGCCAGCACCGCCCGTTACGATGAGGCGAGCGGGTCGGCCCCTGCAGCCGACCGTGTGCCGCAGCCTCTCCGTCAAGGCCGGGCCGCGGAGGGTGGGGGCACGGAGCCCCTCCTTGGTGCAGTGTGGTTGACCCCTGCGGCGCGCGGTGGGACAACGATGGAGGAGCGCGGCCGGTGGCGATCGGACAACCAGCGCAGGGGACCAGTGGGAGTAGCTGCTCCCCACCCTTCAGTGGCACCCCGCTTGGCCATCGCCTGGCACACCTGCCACCGCTGCCGCCGGCACGGCCGCCGGCACGGCGGGCCGCGCCGAGCCGCCCGAGTCTTTAAACCACTGCCCTGCCCCACCGGCCCCTTTCAGCAAACCCGCAGCGTTTGACAATGACGGGGGAAAAAAACTGGGGGGACCACCAAGGCACGGAGTGCTAGGTACCTGGCCCTGGGGCAAGGGAAACGACCTGCATGGCCCTGCTGGGGTGCCTCCCCCACTGCCGCCCTCAGGAGAGCGTCCACCGGCGGGGGCGTGCCCGACACCTGCCGCCACCATCGCCACGTGCTTCTCGGGGCCCGGGGTTTCCCTCAGTAGGAGCCGCCTCCTCCGAGCCCTGAAGGCGCCCCCGCCACCCGGCTCCCTCGCCCTTTCCACCTCGGTCGCCGAGGGGTGAAACAGCGATGGAAGGGACGGGCACGCCTCCGGGAGGGGCCGTGCCAAGCACCCCTCCCTCCCGGCACCCAGGTGGCTTTCTCGCGGGCAGGCGAAGGAGAGCCGATCTCGGGAGAACTCGGGCTGCGCCAGGGCGCCCGCAGGCGGCTCACTGGCAACTGGTGTTCGGTGGTGCCGGCCACAGCGGCACGAGGCTCGGTGGGGGGGGTGGTGTGGGGGGCGGTTGGGCAAGCCGTCACGACGGCGGTGAGCATGCCATGCTTCTAGGCCCGGCTGCAACGCGTGGTGTAGCGCGGGGAGAGCCTCGCCCGGGCTCACGTTGGCGGGTGCGCATGGCGTGTGCGCATGACACGCTTCGCCGCACCGAGCGGCTTTTCCCTGCTCTCCCAATTCCGACCCCCCGTGCCCCAAGGTGCCGTGTGCCTCCAGTCTCTCTCTCTGGGGCTGCGACGTGCGGCCCCCGGTGCCGACCAGGGCCGCCGGCTGGGGGCCGAGCATGCAAACGAAGCAGGCATGCGAGTGACGCCCATGCGACGGACGGCCCGACACGACGCGGCAGGCGCCAAGCCCCACCGGTAATGATCCTTCCGCAGGTTCACCTACGGAAAAATTGTTACGAATTTTACTTCCTCTAGATAGTCAAGTTCAACCGTCTTCTTGACACTCCTGCAAGGCCGTGGCCACATTGCCGGGGCCGATCCAAGGACCTCACTAAACCATCCAATCGGTAATAGCAACGGGCAGTGTGTACAAAGGGCAGGGACTTAATCAACGCGAGCTTATGACCCGCACTTACTGGGAATTCCTCGTTCACGAGGAAGAATTGCAATCCCCGATCCCCATCACCAATGGGGTTCAACAGGATACCCGCGCCTGCCGGCAGAGGGTAGGCACAAGCTGAGCCAGCCAGTGTAGCGCACGTGCGGCCCCAGACATCTAAGGGCATCACAGACCTGTTATTGCTCAATCTCAAGTGGCTGAACGCCGCTTATCCCCCTAAGAAGTTGGATGCCAACCACTCCGGGGTCGCGTAACTAGTTAGCATGCCAGAGTCTCGTTCCTTATCGGAATTAACCAGACAAATCGCTCCACCAACTAAGAACGGCCATGCACCACCACCCACGGAATGAAGAAAGAGCTCTCAATCTGTCAATCCTGTCCGTGTCCGGGCCGGGTGAGGTTTCCCGTGTTGAGTCAAATTAAGCGGCAGGCTCCACTCCTGGTGGTGCCCTTCCGTCAATTCCTTTAAGTTTCAGCTTTGCAACCATACTCCCCCCAGAACCCAAAGACTTGGGTTTCCCGGGAGCTGCCCGGCGGGTCATGGGAATAACGCCGCCAGATTGCCAGTCGGCATCGTTTATGGTCGGAACTACGATGGTATCTGATCGTTTTCGAACCTCTGACTTTGGTTCTTGATTAATGAAAACATTCTTGGCAAATGCTTTCGCTCTAGGCCGTCTTGCACTGGTCCAAGAATTTCCCCTCTAGCGGCACAATACCAATGCCCCCGGCCGTCCCTCTTAATCATGGCCCCGTTTCCGAAAACCAACAAAATAGAACCGGAGTCCTATTCCATTATTCCTAGCTGCAGTATGCCGGCAGCCAGCCTGCTTTGAACACTCTAATTTTCTCAAAGTAAACGCTTCGGGCCCCGCGGGACACTCAGCTAAGAGCATCGAGGGGGCGCCGAGAGGCAGGGGCTGGGACAGGCAGTGGCTCGCCTCGCGGCGGACCGCCAGCTCAAACCCAAGATCCAACTACGAGCTTTTTAACTGCAGCAACTTTAAGGTACGCTATTGGAGCTGGAATTACTGTGGCTGCTGGCACCAGACTTGCCCTCCAATGGATCCTCGCTCAAGGATTTAAAGTGCGCTCATTCCAATTACAGGGCCTCGAAAGAGTCCTGTATTGTTATTTTTCGTCACTACCTCCCCGGGTCGGGAGTGGGTAATTTGTGCGCCTGCTGCCTTCCTTGGATGTCGTAGCCGTTTCTCAGGCTCCCTCTCCGGAATCGAACCCTGATTCCCCATCACCCGTGGTCACCATGGTAGGCACAGACAGTACCATCGAAAGTTGATAGGGCAAACATTTGAATGGGTCGTCGCCATCGCAGAGGCATGCGATTGGCTCGAGGTTATCTAGAGTAACCACAGCTGCCGGGCGGGCCCAGGTTGGTTTTGGTCTGATAAATGCACGCATCCCTGGAGGTCGGCGCTTGTCAGCATGTATTAGCTCTAGAATTACCACAGTTATTCAAGGAGTGGGAGAGGAGCGACCAAAGGAACCATAACTGATTTAATGAGCCATTCACAGTTTCACTGTACCTCCCGTGTGTACTTAGACATGCATGGCTTAAGCTTTGAGACAAGCATATGCTACTGGCAGGATCAACCAGGTAGCCGCCAACCACAGCGGCGCCGCGAAGCGTCGCGCGAGTGCCGGGACGGAGCGCCCGGACGCACCTGGCCCGCCAGCGAACTCACCCTGCGCCAAATCCCGACTGCCCCGGGCTCCTTTTACCACTCCGACCCCCGGGAGCAGCATCGCGGAAAAAGACACGGCGGTGGGCGGCGGCAAGGAGGGCGGCCGGCTGCATCTCGGCCCGGCGTCGCCTGGGATGGGGAACAGCGCCACGCGCGAGGGACGCCCCTCGTCGACAGCCAACCCCGGTGGCCAGCCCTTCCCGCGACGCCGCGGGCAAGGAGCCGGGACCGCTGCACAGCTTTTTGCCACTCGGATGGAGCGCGAGGTTTCGTCTCTCTCTCTCTCACGCGCTTTTTTTCCCGGGGACCACGCCCCGGTTCGAGACTCGGCCTCGTGCTCGAAATGACATGCGCGGCACACAGAATGGGGCTCGGCTGGGGCTGATCCATCCCCCCACCAAACCCGAGAAAAACCCACCCGCCAAAAGGTCGCGGGCGAGGTTGGGCCGAGCGGGGCACCGCTCGCAGGGAGCGAACCTCGTCCCCGCACGTCCCCCCACTGGGCCGCACAGAAAGCACCAGATGTGCTAGAGGAGGCAGCGACCCGACAAGGTGGGTGCAGCCCAGACACTGAGGCCCCTTTTCAGCCGGGGAGGCTCGCTCTGCATCAGGCAGCAGAACAGCAAAGGAGTGCGTGGACCGGGCTCTGTTCCACCCGCGTCCACACCGCATCGGGTTTGGGCACTTTCGCCCTCTCTCTTTTCTCTCTTGCCTCTCTCCCTTCTCGCAGCTCAGCTCCAGCCGCACCGCCGCCCGGCGCTGCTCATGGCCGGCACCCACACGGGCGCTACCCGGACCGGGGCCAGCATCGGCACCTCACGTGGTTTTTTAAGGACACCTGAAAGCTCACGGGGCCACGCGGCCATCACACAGCTTGGGATGGTAAAGACGCCCTTCCCCAGGCCATCCAGAGGGGCGACACCTCGCCTGTGATGGGAAGCGAATTGGAAAGGAGACCACCCTGCCCGAGACCCGGACCCCCCCACCATGGCTTCCCCGTGACAGAGAAGCCTCAGAAGGAGAGCCGGCCCGCCGGGGGCCCTCTCCGACGCCACCGGAAAAGCCACATCGATCAGGCGCGGCTCCGGGAAGGAGCTGCGCCAACGGCGACAAGGGCCCCACGGCCACGGTCCTGGGACAACGGCGACGGCCGCCCAGCCCACCTGCGGGTCGGATCGCTCGCGGCAGCAAAGGAGTGTGGGGAGTGCTGTCACCCACCTGCAGCCAATAACGGCTCCCCTTTTGGCTAGGCAATGGCGGGGCTGGACCGGCACCCGCCGGGCCAGGGGGGGACTTGGTGGCCCCTTCCACTTACCGGCCTGGGGAACCTGGCCAACTTTGCAAGATAAAGTTCTACTGACCTGGCGCCATGGGCCACTGGCTTTCACCCAGCCTAGCGGCGGTTGGCTTTCCCTTCTGGAAAAAAAAGCCGGGGGACGGCACAACAAAAAAGGCACACGGAGGTGCGTTCGCAACAACCCGTGATAGCCACAGGGGCCGCAGGGCCGGGGGCCCAGGGTGGGGGCCGCGGGGCGCGCCTCACTACCTCCCCACGACGGACCCACCGGCATCCCACTCGCGCCTTTGTCGCAACGCTTCTCGGTGCCGTGGCTTTGGGCCGCGAGAGAAAAATAAAGAGGCCCGTGGAGGCCTGGTGGGTGCCCCCCCAACTCCGCCCCCCTCAACAAAAAGCAACGGACCCGGCGCGGCAAATCCAGCCCCACCTGGCAGAAGCGGCTCAGTCGATCCGGCCATGACCGAGGTAGGCGAGGCGCCGCCACCTCGCCCAGGACCAGTCTGGGGGGCTCTCGGTCGGGTGCCGGGCCCGCAAAAAAAAAAAAAAAAAAGGCCAAAAAATTCTGCCCGCCACAACGCAGGTCCCCGGCTTAAGGCCAAGGAAGAGGGCGACGGCTTCAAGAACGCGGGCTGGGGACCACCGCCGCCACCGAGGCGGACCCACGGGCCCAAAACAACAGCAAATGATTCTGGAGCAGAGGCATTGCTTGGAGAAAACTCTCCCCTCCTTTGTCTGGGCAATCCTTAACCAGTGTCTTACATGGCTCTTGCTGCCAATTTCTTGCTCAACAGTGTGATAGATGAATCTGATTCCTGCTAACAATTGTAACTATATTTTAAATATTTTACAAAATATTTGTTAAAAAGTAAGAGAGGAAAAGGATATGGAATTAGTCACACAAAACAGATGTTTTCAGATGTTCATGAGAAAACAGGATGCAGGATGTAGTTTGAGATAAGTAACATCCCAAAAGGCAATAGGCCTCAGGATAATTAAAGAATCGGCTTTGACATGGACAAAATTGGGATGATTCCAGGTATCTATGAAATAATAAGGCTTCTTTTAGGAATATAATGCTGGCTTCTTGTGGTGGTTTGACAGGAAATGTGTTTTTTGGGATGCTGTGTTTTGGGCCAATGGATATTCAGGCTTTAATATTGGCATTTAACTTGGCCATTGGGACATTGGACACGCCTCTGAGAACACTGGGTTAAAAGCAGAGGTCTCCCTTGGGAGGGTCCTTTTGGGTTTCTGGCGGGAAAGAGTTCGGTTCTCTCCCCCGGCCCAGCTGCTGGCTGGGCAGGGGGAGGGGAAAAGCCATGTGGCCGGGAGAGGTAGGCCTGACCCCGGGGGTGGAAGGGTGGAAGAGAGAGAGAGAGAGAGAGGGAGACACCAGGATCCATCAGGCAGCCACCCCTGAGAGACACAGAGAGAGAGAGAGAGAGAGAGCCGCTGCCTGAGACTGTAACCTTGAAACTTGATAAACATGGGCCTGTGCCGGCAGCACGGCTGGGAAGGAGAAGAAGGGGGGGCTGCACCGGCCGCTTGTAGGAGCTTTTAACCCCTTCTCGGAGAATGAGAACTTTACAGATCATTGACCTCTCCTAGAAGACAGAGTGGAAGATGAGGAAGGAATGTGCAAGTGTGAGAGAGGTCTGGGCGAGTGAGAAATAGTGGAAGAATAGAGAAGAATCTTAGTGGGAAGAGATGATGGAGTGGCTTTTGCTGGACTCTTTTTGTACTGCCATGGACAGAACCATGTTCCTTGTGACACAGAGACTGCATTCTAGGGGGAGGCAATGGCCACAGAACCAAGAGGGTTCAGTGTTGGTGCCCCTCGGCCCCAGGGGGTGGAAAAATATGGGGGGGACAGGTGTCCCAAAGCAGAGATTGTGGGGACAGGTGTCCCAAAGGAGAGACTGTGCCTTTTTTGGATCAGGACAAAGCATCCTTAAAAAAGACAACCCTAGAAGCAGCTCTGGTCCATGTTCAGTGGTGAGAGCACTGGACATGAAAGGAAGAGGTCACAATGGCAGATGGACTCCGGGCGGTGCCATGAGTGACACAGAAACACACGAGGCTTCAGCTGTGTTTCCAGGGGAAGCCCATGGTACAAGAAGGACTCCTCTCCTCTTGATGAACTGAGGATTGATTGTCTGAAGGGTGGTGCTGGACCAAGAGTTGGTGATTTGGGGAATAGATGTATTGTATTGGAAATTTGGTGGGGGGTGGAGGAAATGTATTTGTAAGGTTTTCATTTTCCTGTCTGTGTTCCTTTTTATATATAGTTGTAGTGTAGTTAATAAAGACTACACCATGGATCCTGCACACAAACACGTCTTCCGTACCGCACCGGCCAATAGCCTGGCATCCTGAGCCAAGGGTTTAAGAGGTATCCGAACACCAGGTATGGAACGTGGGGAAACAGACACTCTTACAGCCTGCGTGTCCTGCAGGGAGCATCTGCAGCTTCTTCAACAGGCCTAGCAAAAAGCCTGCGCAGCAAGAGGCAGTGTGCGCTCAACAGGCTTTGTGCCATCCCACAGCACCAACTTCTCCCATCTCACACAAGAACCGGCACCTCTGCTTTCAAACAGCCAAGGCACACCACATGCAACAAAAGCCAGAGGCACTGGCATGAGGGGCAGGATAGCCTTCCTGCTCCTCACAGCCTGCTTGGCAGGCTGACTCTCTTCCACCTAGGCATTGCACCCTTTCCCACAGGACTGACCTACGCTGTCTTCCTATTCCATTTCCAGCTCCTGGCACCTACACCTTGCCCAGGATTCTGGGACTCAACACAGCATACACTCCTGCTGAACCGTGCTACTCCATGAAGGGGAAGAGCCAATACCAGAGCTGTTTTCAAGAGGTGGCAAAGGTGAGCTGTGCTTGTGTTCTCTGACAGCAGCAGCAGCAGCAGCAGCTCAGCTGCTCTGCTCAGGGCACAAGGGCCCCAGTGCCTGCCCTTTCCCCACATAACACACGCTTCCCTGCACCTGCAGCAAAGCACAAGAAGCCACAGGGCCTCTGGCTCTTCTACTACCAGGAACAGCCACACCTGAACCCCCCCATTTTTCCACCCCACAGCTTTGACACAGTACAGCTGTGCAAGTGTGACAGAGGTCTGGGCAAGCGAGAGATAGTGGAAGAATAGAGAAGAATCTTAGTGGGAAGAGATGATGGAGTGGCTTTTGCTGGACTCTTTTTGTACAGCCATGGACAGAACCCTGTTCCTTGTGATACAGAGACTGCATCTACGGGGAGGCAATGCCTCAGAACCAAGAGGGTTCAGTGTTGGTACCTCTCGGCCCCAGGGGGTGAAAAAATATGGGTGGGACAGGTGTCCCAAAGGTGAGACTGTGCTCTTTTTGGAACGGGACAGAGCATCCTTAAAAAGACGACCCTAGAAGCAGCTCTGGTCCATGTTCAGTGGTGAGAGCACTGGACATGAAAGGAAGAGGTCACAACGGCAGATGGACTCCGGGCAGTGCCACGAGTGACACGGAAACACACGAGGCTTCAGCCCATAAGCCATTTTAGTCTCTGTCTCTCCAAGTTGGTTCATACCAGCCTATTTTAAATCAGGGCTATAATACTTTTATAGGATTGAGAGAGGTCCATGAAATGCACACCAGTGATTCCTCTTGTGGAATGTCATGGCCCTGCCATAAAGCCTCTTTTCACTTTTTTTTTTCTCTCATTAGCTCAACTGCAAACACACATTTACTTGCAAACTTACACAAGATGAGCAAAAAAAAAAAAACGATTGATGGGCCTTTGGGAACTCCTTGCTGATCTTTCTGCTTCTTCAGCTGAGCAAGGCTCTGATCCAGGCAAAGAGATTGCACTTAGTGCTACACAACCATTTGGCTGGAACTCTGCTGATTTCTAGGAACAGCTGGAGGCCTCTATCTCCCCAGGGTGTTTTGGGGAGCTGAGACAAGCTTTGCTGGCTTTTGGCTGCAAATACCATTGCCCTTGCTTTCTTCTATCCACAAGTACCATGGCTGGGCAAAAACTGCCACATGGGCCATCTTCCAAAGGCACTTTGGTCTGCAGTTTGTGAATGAATGAGAGCCTCATCCACTTCCAAACCACAGGAAAAAAATCATGAAAGACAGCTTCCATCCTTAACAAACAACTGACAATTCACAAGTGGATCTAGAGCTTCTTTACGGAATGAAAGGGAAGGCAATCTTCCAATGCAGTTGTGCTTTCTGGAGTTTTTCTTCTGACTCCCACTCACAGCTAGCACTGGAAAAAGTCACGTCTCTGCAAATGTGCGTGTCTTCTGTCTGCCATCAATTGTTTTGCTGCAACAAACAGAACAGGCATCAAGCTGGAGACAGGCTCAGCTGATGCTAGGAACAGGAGTTGCCCCAAGGAGAAAAAAGAAAGGAACTTTTACCTCCCAAACCCATCTGGCCAGAGGCTCAAGCAGGATTCCTCTGGTTCCCAGAAATACAAAGAAACAGGGCTGAGAAAGCCCTCTGCAGCTACGTGTTCATGCCCAAGACTTTGCTTGATACCATTTGGGTTTTGCCTTTTCTTTTTTCTTTTCTATCTTTTCTGTATTCTTGGCACATCCATTTAGAGCTCTGTAGACTACTCTATTTGTGCCTACTTTTCCCAGTCCTTTTCCATGGCCTTTGCCTAAGCAAAAAGACAAACTCCCAGAGCTCCAAGCATTGGGGGGTAGAAGGCCCCAGTGTTATCTTGGTTCTTCCTGGGACAGACTCCTCCGGGGAGCTGGTGGACTCACCATCCCTGCAAGCCTTTGAGAGAAGACTGCATGTGGCACTCAGCGCCGTGCTTTAGTTGAGGTGTTAGGGCATGGGTTGGACTCCATGTGATTCTGTGCCTGAGGGAGCTTTTCTGCAGCCCTGGAAAGGACTGCGGGGGCCCTTGGCCAAGGACGAGGATCAGGGCTCATGGAAAAGAAGCAAAGGGCTCAAGGCGAAGGCCGAGAGGGCAGAGCTGCCCCAGCGCGGCCCAGAGCGAGCCTCACGTCCTCCTCCTCAACCTGCGCCCTCTGCGCTGCCCTTTGCGGCGCCGGCGCCTCCTCTCGCTGCGGGGATCCAGGGTGCGCTGGGGGCCCGGCCCCTCGTCTTCGGCAAGCGCCGGAGCCTCGGAGGCGAGCGGCTGCTGCTGTGGCCAGCAGGGGAGAGCTGCGGCTCCGAGCCCGCCCTCCCCCGAATCCCAGCCCTGAGGGGCTTGGCGTCCCAATGCATCCCCTGGGGACAGCAGAGTCGGCTGCTGAGCTCAGCCCGTGGTGACACCACCAAGTGACCAATGGAAAATTCACCAAATCCTCATCAAGGACAAGAGAAAACTCCCATGCTGCCTGACAGCCTGAAGCAACTGCCAATTCTACATCACTCCATCCATGTGGCAAAAGAGACTTTTGCATTAAGCAAAAAAGAGTTATCTAAAAGGAGGCCAGGAACAAACAACAAAGTTATTTGGACTCATGCTTCTTGTGTCTGTTAGAAAGGCCAAGAAAATGCAATCCTTGCTCTTCTGACACAGCTCTCTCTTCATGATGTGGGACAGCGAGTGCCGATGCGCAGGAGCTGATGGAGGGGACGGGGATGAGGATGCAGCAGGCACAGTGCCAAGCTGACAGAGGCATGATCTCTGGCAGCGGCACTGAAGGAGAAGAGTTTGCAGGCAGGACAGAAAATGGCTCTTTGTTTCATCTCTTCTTTCAGTGCTGCTAAGAATGTAGCCTGCAGCAAGCTGGGAACACCAGAGCATGGAGCCCTTTCCAGGCAGGGCTGCATCTGCTGAAGGGGCACAGGGAGCCCAGCAGGGATCACACACAAACCAGCGGGGGACTGAGGAGCCTCTCTGGTGGCAGTGAGCAGCTCCCGGCTCTGCTCACTCCTGGTGGCATTTTCTATGGAACCATCTCCCAGCATTTCTGTTGTGCTCTGTATTTCTAAGTGCTTTCCCTCTTTGGTGTTTTTTTTTTTTGCTTGTCTCCTGCACCTTTATTTCTTCAAACTTTCCTACCCTGTCAGCAGCAGCCACTGTCCAGAACTGGCTCTAAAATATCAGCAAAGCAGCTGGTAACAGCAATGGGTGGAATCCTGTGGCTCAGAAATTCTTATGCCAGCGCCCTGCTATGCCTTATGATTTGTCAGCACCTCCTTCTCTCTGCAAAAACTAGTCATTAGTGGAGTTTTTTTGCCTAAGAGCTCCTGAGAAGCAAATGTTGTGCTGGGATTCTCATGAGTGGATCCGTGAAGTTCATTGCTGGGAAACAGAAAGTAAGGCCAGGGTAGCAGAGCAGCTGGGAGCTGGTCACTCCCTGCAAAGGGCTGCTCTATGATGTGGGAACATCACGTTCCAGGATGGGCCAGAAGGGTCAATGTGCTCAAGGTGCTGCAGGTGAGGGTTGGGTTCCCTTAGAGAATAGTCAGGGGTGGCGAGCACTGGAAGATGCAGCTGCGGTCCCCATCCATGTCCCTTTCAGTGCTGCCTTTAGGGTGTCTGCAGCCTGGATCCAGAGCGCCCTGGGGGGCTCCTGCCTCTGCCTTTGCACTCAGGGTGAGGATGCCCAGCAGCCGCTGAGGCCGGCAGTGGGGACCAGGGCTGGGGCTTGTGGCCTGGCAGGTGCGGCTCTGGGGGCTGTGACACGCCAGGGCACGGGTCACTGTCACTGCCCTCCAGAGCCCTGGCTAGCTCTGTGATGCTCCAGGGACAATGGCAAGAGAGGGGAACTGGCTAGGTTAGGGTTTTGCCTGAGCCAGAACCTCTAGGCCAGCTGCCTAGCAGTAGAGACCCCCGGAGGACCGAGTGAAGGAGGCAGAGGGGGCTCTTCTGTGGTGCAAAATGCAGCAAATTCATTTGGAGAGGCGGTGGAAGGCACTTAAGAGAACACCCCCAAAGAAAAACAGAAGTTAAAAGAAGCCCCAGAACCCCTGTGCACGGGTTTTTAAAATCTTTCAAAATGGGGGGTGGACACCATATAGTAACCAATAAGCGACCCTTGGGGTGTGGTTTTGAGGGATACAACAAATCAGAACAAGGGGAGGAGAGAGCACTGGGACAGGGATTGGAGCTTGGGGTGAGGGACAGGGAACTGTCTGGAACAAAGGGTAGGGTTTGGGCTGATGGATGGGCCAAAGGGGCCGGGTTGTCTTGACAGACAGGGAAAAATCTGGTCAGGAGGGAGGGGATTCCTTGAGGGACACTTGGGCAGGAGGGCATAACACAGGGGAGAAACTGACTGTAATAATTCGGGGAGCACTTGAACACACCACAAGCTAACAGAACATTTGGCTCAGAAACTCACACACCGCAACACAGACATTCAGGCTTTCAGCAGCCGAGAGGTGGCACTGTCAGAACCCGCGGCAGCTGCTGAAAGCCATCTCATTCCTTCAGGCTCTTGCTGGGTGGGAAGGGGCTGCGAGCTGTGGGGGCTGCACTCCCCCTGTGCTGGATGATCTGCACCAGGGGAGAGCAGAAAGCTGCCACGGTGAGCAGAACATGCTCAGAGCATTACAGTTCAGAGAATGGCACTGCCCCTGAAGGGCAAAAAGCTTGAAAGCATAGAATTCTGTGCAGGACTGTTGCACAAATTTTCTCTTCAAGAACATGCCCATTTTTGTAAACTGTAGATGAATACTCTGAGTTTTATAAAATACATGAGGTTTTTTCTTAAGGGTTTTGGGAGAACTCTCAAGTTTATTTCTATCTGCATTTTACATCCAGCATGTGTACAGGTTTTTAAAATTTTTCTTTTGTAAATACTTAGGGAAAAAAATACCCAAGTGTCCCAGTCTCTCTGCAAGCCTCTCAAGTCCCTGGGCCTTACCCGGGTCGGCAGAGAGTGGGGGGGTAGCCCCACCACGGCCGACTGCAGGGAGACACTCTCTGTGCCCCGAGGGTGCTGAGGGCACTCAGGCTGGTTGCCTTCGTTGCAGCAGAGACGACCGAGACGTCGGTGGAAGAGGAAAGGGGCCGACTCCCAGCAGGGGGTATTCCAAGGTTTATTAAGGAGTCCCGAGGGAGCTCCTATACCTCAGGGGGTTCCTGCCGAGAGCACTGGGGGATGTCCGGAGCTCACATTTAAAGGGGGGAGGAAACTAACATAGATAACATTCTACTGACCAATAGGTATCTCTGGGGGATGGGTGCTGGGGGGATAGACATACAAAACAGCGTATGGGGCAGGACTTGGGGGGTTGACCCTTGGCCCCTGGCTAATCACTCGACAACTTGGACCGAAACTTCTAGGTAGGGGGCTGGGATGTCGAGGTGACTGGCAGAGAGCCAGGGTGGGGGTTTTGGAGATCTTATCCCAGGAAAGGGATAACACAAAAGGAGGGGGGGGGGTACAGTCTGGGATAAACCATTTGGGAAAAACATGGGAATACAAAACCAACTACTTCAAGGTATTACAAAATATAAGAACGCACTACAACATCTCCCTCTTTTCGTTTAAATAAAAAAGGAAGAGGCACCTAAACATTAAATTTCAGCTCGGAGTGCTATCAATCATCAGCAAACCAAGGCTGTTTTGTAAATTCTGCAGAGGTTTCTGTCCCTTCCTCAGAAGAGGTGGGAACAGTCACCTGATTGACCTCTAAAGGGGAAATAGCTTTCGAGATCAGTTTGGTCACAATGCTCTTGATGATCCCAAAACTGATCAAAACAACAAGAAGAACAAGCAAAACTAAAAATACAGATTTCAAAATGGATTTGACCCAGCCCGAGAGTCCCCATCCCTGAAAGAGTCCATCCATCCAGTCCGCTGTTTCTTGCTTGATGTCTTGGACCATTTGTTGCATCTTCCCGATGATTTTGTGGACATTTTCAGCTTTGGATGACAGATTCAGGCAACAGAGACCTTCAAACTCCTCACAACGATGGTTATGTAGCAAGAGGAGAAAATCAATTGCAGCCCGATTTTGTAGGGTGGCTTGCCTTGTTGTTTCATCGTCTGCCAGGAGGTCTGAAAGTGCAGCTGATGTAATATTGGCCTGTTTAGCAACCCAACACTCTAGATGTGATAATTCGCCTAGAGCTTTGGCTGCAGACACCCATGGCAAAAACACGGTGATCGCAACTCCTTTTGGTTTGGACCAATGTACAATTTCAGAATCGCAATTTGGGTCCAGATTCCTTAAATCTCTCTTTTTGCGGGCCGAATTGCGGGTGTTGGTTTTGGTTCGCCAATCCATGATTTGGGTTTTGTTGGGTGTAAACAGGCTCAGCTTTCCAATGGTGCATGGACCTCCGATTAGACGAGAGGGGATGCCTGCCCATGCCCTGTCCCCGCAAATGAGGAAAAACCCCTTAGGAAGGGCACGGGGCTTATTATCAGGGGTAGAAGGTATTCCTACTTGGGAAATTTTCTTACACCAAATTTTTGCTGTATAATTCACTTTGAACTGTTTGACTTCATGGTACAAATCTACTTGATCTTTTGGTGTAAACGTAAACTGAACACAATAGAATGCCTTGGCAGAACCAAGGAGTTCAAATTCTTGGGGTTCTTTTTCTGCTACTGCTTGTCTATCAATTAATTTTGACCAAGGGGATAACGGATTATATACTGGGGGAAGGGGAGCAGCTAATGTTGGCGGAAATTCATCATATTTAGATGGGATCCCCACAAGGCAAGTGGACATCGGGTCAGACACAGAAGAGGTTGACAGGCAAATGTGGTCTTGGTTGAGGACTCTGGCGAGAGTGGTCCACACATTTGCTTGGGGTTGTGGAACGATCCACATCTGACCTGGATGGACGGCTGTCAATAGAAGCAACGGAAGGATGGGACTCATTCTGATGATACCAGGGCTGAGTTCAGATCAAAGGAAAACACTAAAACTGAAAATAAAAAGTGTTAGGGATGAGGTCCAGGTAACAACAATTTGACTTTAAAGAGTCTGACGGCGCTTCCTCCTCCAGCAGGCACTGGCTACCTGTGTTGCAGCTTTGTCCTTTGACACCTTAGGAATGTACGGTCTCACCCACCTGGAGGGGATCCATCTCAAGCCTGAGGGAGTGGATACGCACGCATATCCCCTACCCCAGACTACGAGCTCATGGGGCCCCTCTATTTTCCAAGTTTCAGGGTCCTTTATGAGGACTGGCGGACGGACTTTTAATTTGTGCTGACTGTTCTCGTTAAAATGTCTTACAATAGGTGGGTTAAGGTTTTCAAAGGTACAGTTCAAAAAGTTCAGTGTGAACAGCGCTTTGGACAGCTGGATTTGAGGGGTCTCTGTTTTCATCACTTCACGTTGTCGGTGGAGAACCTTTTTTAGGTTCTGATGGGCTCTCTCCACCACAGCTTGGCCTGTCGGGGAATAGGGGATGCCTGTTTTGTGTTCTATTCCCCATTGCTGCAGGAAGCTCCGAAGGTCTTTGGACTTGTACGCTGGGCCATTGTCTGTTTTGATGACCTTAGGGATTCCTAATGTGGAAAAGGCTTGCATGAAATGCTTCTTTACCTCACTGGCTTTCTCCCCTGTGTGGGCAGAAGCATAGATGGCACCAGAAAAGGTATCCACGGAGACGTGGACATATTTAAATCTGCCAAATGATGGGATGTGGGTTACATCTGTCTGCCACACTTCGCAGCTCTGCAAGCCCCTAGGGTTTGCACCTGCACTTAAGGTAGGTAGTGACTGATTTTGACAAGAAGGGCAGGTGGCTACGATGGCCTGGGCTTGTTTGTGCTTCAGATGGAATTGTCGGACCAAGGCAGGTGCATTCTGATGAAAAAATTGATGACTGATCTTTGCTTGTTGGAATACCTCTGGGAGTGGGGCCATCTTGGCTGTAGCCGCAAGGGCATCAGCTTTCCGGTTTCCTTCTGCAATGAACCCCGGCAGGTCTGTGTGTGACCTAACATGCATCACATAAAATGGATGTTCTCGGCCAGAAATAATTCTTACTAACTTAGAAAGTAATTCATATAAAGGAATGTTGGAAACTTCTTGCAACACAGCATTCTCCGCCCTAGACACTACACCTGCAACATAAGCTGAATCAGTAACCACATTTAAAGGCTCGGGAAACTTCTCAAAAGCTCTGACTACAGCGGCCAACTCAGCAATTTGGGGTGATCCTTCCACCTTGGCAATATCTGCTTCCCACTGTTGAGTTTGGGGATCTTTCCAAGTTACCACTGACTTGTGAGACGCACCAGACGCATCAGTAAAAACTGTCAGTGCTTTTAGAGGTGTCCTGCTCTGAATACTTGTCAGTGATAATGAAAACTGAACATCTGAATTGAAAATTTTGTGGGCCGGTCTGTGAATTGAAATTTGGCCTGTGTAGCTATCTAGGGCTAATTGCAAGGCTTCATTCTCTTGATAAAATTGCTCTAGCATTGCTTGAGACAAATGGCCTGATTTCAGGTTTAAGGAAATGTAAATGCAGTCAAAGTCACACCCTGCCAATTCTCTGATCCGTATCCTTGCTTTCCGGATCAATTCTGCCATCAGCTCTTGTGGCATTGTCATCCTTTTTGACCTGTTGTGACTGAGAAAGACCCATTCTATAATTAAGAGGGGATCTTTCTTGACCTGGTCCTTTTTCTTTGCCTGGACAGTTTCCCACTGAAAAATCATACCATGGAGGTGTGGCAATTTGCCTAAGATGATAAATTTGAAGGGGAGACCCTGCTGGCACCTGTGGGCCTGTCTAGTAGACATGATTTCCTGAACTTTCTCCAGTGCGGTTTTCGCTTCCTGGGTGAGGGTCCTAGGAGCACTAAGGTCATCTCCCCCTTTTAACAAATTGAAAAGGGGGGCTAGGTCTTCGGTGGAAATGCCTAGCCAAGGTCTCACCCAATTTAAGGATCCACAGAGTTGATGGAGATCCGCTAAGGTTTTGATATCATGTTTGATAGTCAATTTTTGCGGCACAATGGTCCGCTTTCCAATCTCAAGGCCCAGGTACTTCCAAGGTGGCATCTTTTGAATCTTTTCTTCTTGGAGCTCGAACCCTGCAGCAACCAATGCATTGATTGTCAGGTCAAGTGTGTGAGTAAGCATGTCATCACTTGGGGCACACACCAGGATGTCATCCATGTAGTGCAGGATGATGGAATCTCCTGCAGCTTCACGGACTGGAGACAACAAGGAAGAGACATACCTCTGGCAAATCACAGGACTGACTTTTAGTCCCTGAGGGAGGACGGTCCAATGGTATCTCTTCATTGGGGCCTCCAGGTTAATGGTGGGAACCGAAAAGGCAAAACGCGGAGCATCGTCAGGATGTAGGGGAATGTGAAAAAAACAATCTTTGATGTCAATTACAGCTAAAGACCAATTTTGTGGAAGCATGCTTGGGGAGGGCATCCCTGGTTGTAGGGAGCCCATGTCCTTAATAACGTTGTTGATTTGACGGAGGTCATGGAGTAGTCTCCACTTGTCTTTGTTTGGTTTTTTAATGACAAAGACAGGCGAATTCCACGGCGACGTGGTCTCCACAATGTGACCTTTTTCTAACTGCTCTTGTACAAGTTCTTCAAGCGCCTTTAATTTGGTTTTATTGAGCGGCCACTGTACTACCCTTATTGGAGTATCAGTTTTCCAAATCAATTTTTGGGCATGGCGCACCTCAGCGACCGCTCCCCGAAAAACCTGCGGGTTTTCTGGGATGTCAATTGTGGTTCCCCATTGAACCATTAAATCTCTGCCCCAGAGGGGCTCTGTGTAGTCTAAAACAAACGGGCGAATGGAAGCTATTTTGCCATTGGGTCCCTCAATTTGAACAACGTTTTTTGACTGTCTTGCCAATTGAATTCCCCCTACACCTTGCACGTGTCCTGCTACGTTTTGCAATTCCCAGTGTAATGGCCACTCTTTAGATGGAATAATCGTGACATCTGCTCCAGTATCTAAAAGTCCTTGTATGGACTTGTACTCGCCACCACGGTGTAACCCACATGATAGCTTGGGTTTTTCTTTTCCCAATACCTGAGTCCAGCAGACATTGGGAAGGAGTTTACCTCTGAGGGTGTCTGCTTGCTCCTGGTCCCATGGAGGCTCAGGTACTGGGATGGCTTGGGCTATGATTTGGCCTTTGGGCAAGTACACGGGTGGATGAGTACAGTGAAGCCATATGACAAATTGTTTCGGGTCTGATGATATGAGACCCGGAGGAATAATAATTTCTTGGGGTGTGTGTTTTGTGTCCCCAAGGACGACATACTTACTGTGACGTTTCTGGCAAAGCTGTGTCCAAGTACCTGGTTGTTCAGGGTTAACAGATATGAAATGCCAGTTAGTGTCTCTGAGATGGAGAGGTTCGGTCAACGCCAGCCTGTAAGGATTATGGGAAGAGTCAGTGGTTAAAATTGGTCTGGGATTATTCCAATGAAATGAATGTTCTGTTTTGTTCAAAGCCAGTGCCTCGCTTGGCACCGATACATCTTTTACACTAGATTTCTTTTCCCTCCCCCGTACTTGAATTGAGCCCACCCTATTTTTGTCATAGCGCTGGGGAAAGGAGCGCTCTTTACGCAGTTTTTTGAGAGGTGGTCCTTTGGGGAATTCTGGTTTTTAAGCATATTGTATTTAAAATCTAAAAACTGCTTTTTCAGAGGGCAGCCAGGCATCCAATGCCCCAACTTCCCACAAAGATGGCAAGGTCTATTAGAGCTGGAGATTCTCTCTTGTGGCATCGTGACATGCTGGAGCTGGCTGGTAAATGGTGGCTCAGGGGTTTCCACTGCAGCAATCCTCCTCTGTGGTTTTGGTCTCTCGTCGGTGTCAGCAAGGGTGATGGTAACTTTCTTCTCACACACTTCAAGCATGGCCTGCAGCGTAGGCGTTGGGTCAAGAGGCAGGCTGAGGATAGCAGCTTTGCACTTCTCATTGGCATTTTCTTTAGCAATCTCGGTGAGGATTTCCATCCTGGCTCCTTCATTCTGAACTTGCAATTCAACAGCTTTTCTCAACCTTTCCACAAAACTCAAAAAGGACTCAGATGGAGATTGTGTTATTTTCAAATAATTTTCAATTGGAATACTAGGACGGAGCCCAAAGAAAGCTTTCTCAGCTGCTCTAGCACCTTCTCTGAAAGCCCTTGTGGGAATGCTCTCTGCCTGGGTCACGCTATCTTCCCAACCTCCCTGTCCACAGAGGTGATCGAGGGATAACATGTTGCCATAAACATCACGAGCAGTAGCTTCATCAGCCCACAGAGCTGGTAAAATTGCTCTCAATCCTTTTTGCCATGCAACCTCCCACAAGAGATATTCAGAAGAGGATAACAGGCAGGAAAAAAGGTGTTTTATATCAGCAGGGGTTAGAATGTGAGCGAATAATGTAGCTTTAAGGAGCCCTCTAAAATATTCACTTGATCTCCCAAAATCTTTTTGGGCTTTGGCTAGTTCTTTAACAGAATCAACAGAAAGGGGGCTATAATTTGGCTGGAATGCCCCGTTGACATCTGGAATATATGACACGGGGGCAACAGAAAGGACCTGTGCTGTTTCCGGGTTCTGACTCCCAGCAACAGCGTCTCTTGTTACACTGCCCTGGGCGCCGGAGGGCGGGCCGTGGGGGGGGGCGGAGGGAGCCCGCGGCGGGCGGGCAGAGCTCTGAGGGGGCGGGGGCGGCCAGGGCCAGAGCAGGAGGGGCGGCCGGGGCCAGAGCGGGAGGGGCGGCCGGGGCCGGGGCGGGAGGAGCGGCCGGGGGAGGGGCCGGAGGGGCCGGAGGAGGAGACGGGGGAAGGGCGGGAGGGCGGGTTTCGGGGGCGGGGTGCTCCGAGCAGAATGGGTTGTTGGGAGAGCAAAAGGAATTCTGGGAAGGCGAGGAAACCGGCATTGCCACGTGGTGTCCGCCATTATGGTCCGGGGAAATTACCGGGCGCGTCTCAGGGGTACCAAGGCGGGCACTAAGGTTGTGAGACACGGTATTATAACTTGTGGAAGCAGGGGGGAGGGTGGGATTTCGGGAATTCAGGGTAGAAGTGTCCGGGTTGGAGACAGGGAGCCTCGGGGGGGGAGCAGGGGTTTGTACCGAGGCTGGGGGTGGGGGAAGGGGGGTGGGGGAGGGAGAACCGAACTCGGAGGGGGGTAGATCGGGTTTTTGGGAAACAGAGATATTGAAACTGTTGCCGGATGGCTGTTCTTGCATCTTTAAATTAAATTTTACAACATTTCTTATCTGCAGGGCTAAGAAAGCAAATTTTGACGGAGATATGTCTCCTGCTTTCCCTGCCTTCAATAATTCACTACCAATTTTGTCCCAAAAAGCCAAATCACTGAGATTTTCAGTGGACACGTCGGGGAAGTGAAGGAAAAGCCATCTGACGAACTGTTTAACATCTGTTTTTGAAAATCGGATTTTTTCACTCTTAAGAATGTTTAAAAGATGATAATAGACACCCTTGTGAGATACAGAAAGCCTAGCACCCATTTTGGCTCTGATTTTAAATTTGTATCTCAAATTTCAGCAACCCAGGTGGGGGGGGGGAGGAGAAAAAAGCCTACAGCTGGCAGCCTGCCCACAATAGAGAGAAAAAAAAACTTCAGCCCTCCGCGGCGGGCCTGAGAACAAAGGGCAGGGAAACACCCCCTCCCAAAGAGGGGAAAAACAAGAGAAGGGTAAAACTTACCAATCCAGCTGCAGGAGAGGGGAACGAAAAAGCCTGGGATGTTGATTTCCACCTGAAACTGACTTCTTGGGGTACTTCGAAGCTCCCAGTTTCGTCCACAGGAGAGCAACTCACTAAAACGGAGTTTTTTCTTTCCTGAGGTAGCTTGCCGGCCGAAGGCTTATCGAACAGACTGAAAGAATGTCCGAGCCCCTTTCCGTGGGCTCCTGGAATGGTTCCAGAGCCCCACGGCTGGGCGCCAAGCTGTCCCAGTCTCTCTGCAAGCCTCTCAAGTCCCTGGGCCTTACCCGGGTCGGCAGAGAGTGGGGGGGTAGCCCCACCACGGCCGACTGCAGGGAGACACTCTCTGTGCCCCGAGGGTGCTGAGGGCACTCAGGCTGGTTGCCTTCGCTGCAGCAGAGACGACCGAGACGTCGGTGGAAGAGGAAAGGGGCCGACTCCCAGCAGGGGGTATTCCAAGGTTTATTAAGGAGTCCCGAGGGAGCTCCTATACCTCAGAGGGTTCCTGCCGAGAGCACTGGGGGATGTCCGGAGCTCACATTTAAAGGGGGGAGGAAACTAACATAGATAACATTCTACTGACCAATAGGTATCTCTGGGGGATGGGTGCTGGGGGGATAGACATACAAAACAGCGTATGGGGCAGGACTTGGGGGGTTGACCCTTGGCCCCTGGCTAATCACTCGACAACTTGGACCGAAACTTCTAGGTAGGGGGCTGGGATGTCGAGGTGACTGGCAGAGAGCCAGGGTGGGGGTTTTGGAGATCTTATCCCAGGAAAGGGATAACACAAAAGGAGGGGGGGGGTACAGTCTGGGATAAACCATTTGGGAAAAACATGGGAATACAAAACCAACTACTTCAAGGTATTACAAAATATAAGAACGCACTACAACACCCAAGCATTTTTTAATCCTTTGGAATATTGTGATTAATATTTTTAGAAAGAAAACCTTGTTGAACATGGTTCAAATGTGAAATCACAAAGAGAAGAAAAATAGCATAAAAGTCTTTTTTAAAAGGGTGTATAATGAGGACTGCAGGACTGAGTAATTCCTCCAGGGGCAAATTCTTCAAGAACGGCCAAGATACTTCCTTAAATGAAGGGAAATATGACCTGAAGCCATACAAAGTACAGCCAAAGCAAATGAAAACCCTTTGGAAAAGAGGGAATTTTGCCCGTGACATCAGTCTGTTGGGATAACTGAGGGATGCCATCATCCTTGCACTGCATTCCTTAATATTTGTAGTGTGTTTTCTCCCAGTTTCTGTGAAGTGAATAAGAAGCTGCAGTTGTTTACCATTAATTTAAGCTCCTAGGGCAATTACCAAGCACCATAAATGTTTTTTTGTAGCTGAGCAGGATTGAGTTTCCCAAATCTTCTACAAAGCAGAAGGGAACCACACAGTTACTTGTGCTAATGTTAATGAAGGGTTTCATGAAAGCAGGTGAATGAGAGCATTGCATTATAAAACTTCCACATTCAAGGAAACAGGAGTGCACTTGGAATAAAGCATTTGAGGCTAGATTAACATCACAACAGGATAAAAGAAAATTACTTGGCAGGAAGTGATGTAGGGAAAAAAAAGCCATTTCTGATACATGTGCATGCATTTGTAAGCTAAAAGAGAAAAAGAAGGGCAGAGATAATAAGGAACGAAGATTTTAAAATTGCACTGTGCAGAAGAGACACACGAACTACCAGTGTGAACACAGCTGAGAGATTCAGCTTGGAGATGGATTAGAGTGGAATCCATTCACCGAAGGTCTCTAGTGCACATGAGTGCAAAGACTGAGGAAAAAAGGAGAAAAGTTTAGTTTCTGAAAGCCATTTAGATTCCTGGAAGCATTGTCTAGAGATCTAAAATCTAAAGCCTCAGAGAATCTGAACCTAAAACATCCCCAAACGTCTCAGGCGAGGACCCCTGAGTAGTGGCTCCGTCTGCTGTGTGGTGATGCAGGCGAGAGCAGGACTGCCAAGTGCTGAGGCAAAGGAAGGAAGGAGTGCACACGTCTTTGGATGCCAAGGCGCTGTATTTGACCCAGGCGGGGCCAGTGACAGTGTCAGGTAAGAACCGTTAGGGAGGCACCTATAAAGGGGAAAGGCGTAACGGACGGGGACACGAGGGACCAACGAACAGAACCGGGGCGGGGCACGAGGGACACAACTGAACCAATAGGAAGGGCCTGGGGGCGGGAAAAGGCTCAGGGGACAAATCATATGTTAGGTGAGGGATGATTGACATAGAAGATTCTCGACCTGAGAGGGGATGGTTACAATGATTGACAGGTAACAGGTGGAAGGAATGAACCATTACAAGGGAGAACATGGGGGGAACTGAGGGTCAAACCAAATTCTTAACTTATAAATTAACCAACTTTACAATAAACCCATAAATATAAAACAAACAATGCTACACACAGTACATATGTACTGTTCTGCTGCTGTTTTAATTTTCTACCACATCCATAGGTTTATGATGGTTAAGAGAAGGGTTAATTTTTTTAAAATTAGAACTGGTTTGCTGAGGAAGCTAAAATCTAAGGAGCTGTTGGTGGTTCCAGATTTGTCTATCACAAGAAGACATTTGACTCATGATGTTCTCTTTCTTTCTCTGTTTTGGTGATGATTTCGGTAACAACTTTGATACCGGATTTGAGTGTCCATCAGGCTCTGTGAGATGCATTTTGGACTCCTGCCACTAGCCATTCTATATCAGGCTGGTACGGCATTTGCTTTAGAACGTTAGCGTCCCATCCAGTTTGGAATTTGGGCGCTTGCTGATACCCATCATGTGCATTCTGCAGCATCTGTAGAGAAGTTCTTGTGTGGTGCAGCTGAAGTGGCATCCACTTTTGGTTGTGAAATTACAAATAGAGAAGTTAGTACCATTAGTAGTTTCATTAAAAGACTCAATTGTAATAGTTGTGCAAGCAGATCTCACACAGGCACAGCCCCTTCCCACATAATACACCTGTGATAGTGCATGAGTAACTGGGCTCATTTCAAAAATACAAGTGCTGCCCTCAGCATGCAGACACTGACCCTCTCTTTCAAGCACCGCATTTTTGCACACAAAATTCAGTGCATCCCTTGGTACACATGCTTTGATACTAAGAGTTTGCCAGCTTCTAGTTTTCTTGTTGAAAATGGCCCAGACATGATGCTGAACAGGTCTGACAGTTACGTGTGTTCTTATAACTCCAAGGGCCAAAATTGGAATGACACGGTATTTTGTTGCATTCTTAACGGTTAATACAAAAGACTGCAGGGTTCTGTTCATTCTATGTGAAATTGACCAATTGCAACCAAGTGTGGAAGTCTTTTTCAAATTGCTTTGTGGTTTCATTTTTAGCCATGATTTAGTTTATTCTTGTGGCAATTTCCCCAGCTCTCCGTTTTTAAAGTTCTCCTGAGATTACAGACCATAGCCACACACAGCTGAGCTTGTGTACATTGAAATGCAAAGAAATGTCACCCTGTAGTTTTCCCATAAAGCCACCAACTGCTTGAAAATCCTGCTGTGTATTGTTGGCCAGGGTGCTTAATAGGTTAGCTGCCAGGCTTTGGGTATGGGCAAGTGATAGCAGGGTTGATCTGAGAGGAGTTTGTATCTGTCCAATATAAGAGCTCACAGTGCTTACTTTCTTGAGTAAGACTTCTTGATCAATAGAATTTAATACTCCCAGTTCAGACCCAAGCCATCCCCTTAAGTCTTTTTTACACCTATCATTTGGTGTCTGGGAATGCATGCACAGCTCCCATTCTTTTAGGCTTTGCTGTATGAGTGGGCAGTATTGCTGTTTAATTTTGGAAATTAGCTTGTATCTTTACCTCCAGCTTTTTCAGAGAGTACTGTGGAATTAGAGGCAACAATTGTTCATTTGTTTGTCTTACCCCAGAGTGAAAGACTATATTATTTCACACATGGGTCCCGTTCTACGGAGTTGTTTGCTGATGTAAAGTTGTTTGTTTTGATTTTAATTTTAAATGTCTGTTGTGTGACCCATTCCGTTTCGCTCTTTGTCGAGTACCCAAGGCATGGTAACTGGTTTCTTCAGATACATTGCCTGCCTGTAGGCAAGCATTTCAGAAACCTTCAGAAACCTTGCACTGGCCCCTGGGAGTATTACAAAGGATGCTTTACGAAGTTCCCACTACAAATAGTTGAGTATTCTGAGTACCTCAGCCCATAAGAGGATGCAGCTGTGCTATTGGATTCCATGCATATCTGGGTTACCCTCACGTGGTCATGAAATTGGGCATGATATACCCTAAGAGGACAATTGTGCTCCTGGCTACCCCTCCAGCTTGCTTGGTTACTATTTCTGATGGCCTGGAATATCCCAAGAATGAAATTCAATTCTCAAAAGCAGATCCTGTATGAGATCTGTTCCATGTACTAAGCATACAAGCAGGACAGTTTCTAACTCTAGTCGCACAAGAGCTGCCTGTTGGAAACAATATTTGTTGGGTCGGATTCCTGGCAGGCTCAATTCCTGGATCTCTGTGTGATGATGGTCCTCCCACCCCACCTGTGTGCCGCAGAAGAAGGCAACTATCTTGTGCTAGGTTATAATCTCCCATTTTAATTTGCATAGTGCAAAAATCCTGATAGGATTCACATGAAAATGAATTCACACACTGCTTGTTAGAAAGGTCGCAGATGCGCATGATCACTCGAGCAATCTTCTCTGAACGAGGTTTGTGAGTTTCAAATTTACAAGCCACAGAGATCCTGCTTTCAGGTGGGACAAGAAAGGCAGGCATGGAGTCAGGTTTTCCTCAATCTTTAACTGCTCAGTCATTAATCCTTAAAAGGGCATAAAGTGTTTTTACTTTTTTAATCTCTTTTAGCCAGTTAGGTCCTGAATATTTTTGAGTGTTCCATCTACCAGAATCTTGCAGGCCAAGGAGATCATTATGGTAGTGACAGTCATCTTCTGTGGCTTGGATTCTGATTAGAAGTACCAGGAAGACGATGATGCTGTGAAATGCATCTTGGTTTCTCCTGTTCTTTCTGAGGTCCACTTTTGGACTCCACTTGCCTTTTGCAAAGCATTTTAATTCTGGAATAATGTATCCAAGAGATGAATGCTTTAAGCTTTAAAGGCTGTGTAAGTGATTAAAAGTACTAAATAGACTCCTTTTTAATTTTGGGATAAGAGGCTTTCTACCTGGTGGAGAGGAGCATCCTCTTGCTCATGTGCTCAAAATGTGTTGGTTTATTTTCTGCAGCTGTTGTGTTAGTTGGACAACATGGTTCTGGAGATACCCCTCTCCAACTTGTACAGTATCTTCCCCTTGCTAGTTTTGCTTATATGGTCTTCTGTACAGTATTTCAAAGGGATTCAGATTTTCTTTTGTTCTTGGTCTTATCAAATCCGTTATAAAGCCAAAGGTAGGGCCCGGGGCCAAGGTATGTTGGCCTCATGTACAGTTTTGACTATCTGTCGTTTTACGGGATAATTCATCTTTTCCACCTGGCCACTGGCCTGGGGCCAATCCAGTGTGTGTAGGTGCCAGTTGATTTGGAGATTATTGCAAAGTTGCTGTGCAATACTTGCTAGGAAACGTGGTCCTCAGTCAGAGGAGATGTCTAAAGGCACTCTGAACCAGGGCATTATATTGTTTACCAAAATGTTGAAAACTTTGGCTTTATTTGTTTGGGTTGGGAATGCCTCAGGTCATGCTGAGAAGGTATCAGTTAAAGGCAGAAGGTATTTCTACCCCCCTTTTCTTGGCAATTCAGAAAAGTCAACTTGCCAGTGCTGTCCAGGATATTGTCCCTTGTTTACTGTGCCAAGCTCAACTCTAGTCCTGGTTTGTGGATTGGCTCTAAGATGTTATTTCACACCCTTGGGTTACCTGCTTTACACTAGAGTACAGGTTGCATCTTACTGTTGTCCTTATCAAATAATTATGTAAGGCATCCCCTTCCCAGTGTACACAATTATGTTCATCTTTAATTAATTTTCATGATGCTCTTTCTGGCATAACTGTCTATCCCTGAGGAGCTGAAAAAACATAATGTTTTCATTCTGCTTTCAAATTCTTTGCTAATTCTAGATCTTTCTGATTATACGACATACATCACTGTCATATTGTTCCTTACCTTTGGGCATTAGTGCCTGAATCTCAGCATGGCTTTTTCTGCTGCTCTTTTTGCAACCTGTTACCTCTTTTGGGGTCGGTTTCCCCTTTCTGATGTCCTTTTCAGTGCAGAATTGCAACCTCTTGAGGCAGTAGTACTGCCTGCAGCAATTTTAAGATTTCTTCTGAATGCTTCAACTGCTTTCCTTGAGCTGTCAATAGTCCTTTATCTTTCTAAACTGCTTTATGGGCGTCTATTACTCTATAGGCATTCTTGGAATCTGTTCATCTATTGATCCTTTTTCCTCAGGCTGGTCAGAGGGTACGGGTTAAAGTGATTATCTCTGTCTTCTGAGCTGACTTGTGCAGGGCTTCTATCTCCTATTGCTCCGTGCTAATTGTATATCCTGATTTTCACTGATCTGCTCTTACAAAGCCACTCCCATCTGTGTACTGAGATTCTGCTCTTGGAATTGGGGTTTCTTTAAGATCTGGGCAGCTGGAATAAAGTGGACTGAATGGTTTTGATCCAGTCATGCTACAAAGGCTCCTTGTCTGTCTAGTGAGTAGCTGGGAATGCTGCTGGATGAACTAGAGAAGAGATTTGTTTTGTAATGCTGCATTGTTCCACCAAAATTACCTGATATTTAAGGAATCTGGAGGGTGAAAGCCAATGCCCACCCTTTTGGTCAAGAATTGCTGCTACTGGATGTGAGATAAACACAATTATTTGTTGACCTAGAGTGAATTTCCAGGCTCCTTGGATGTCTGAAACAAGAGCAGCAACTGCTTACAGTCAGGCTGTCCCCTACTGACTGCATCCAGTTGTTTGGAAAATGATGCTATTGCTCTCTTCTATGGGCCAGCTGTTTGAGCTAGTGCACCTAATGCCATCCCTTGCCTCTCCTAAGAGAAAAGCTGAAAGGCTTCCCAGACATCTGTCCAGCCAAGAGCAGGTGCTCTTTTCAAGTCCTCCTTCAGCTTGTGAAAGGCTTTCTTACTTTGGGGTGTCCATTTCAGGTCTCTGGGATTGTCTTCTAAGAGCTGCTACAGTGGCTTAACCAGCAGTCCACAGCCACTACCACAGTTAATACAGCATCCAGTCACTCCTAGAAAGGTTCTCAGTTCTTTGGCATTAGTAGGGAGTGGGGTTCCGTGGGTGGTCCCTTTGCCGTCCTGTCTTAGTCCCTGCTGCGCTTGGGATATTTTGTATCCTCGGTAAATGACTTCCTGTTTGATTATTTGAGCTTGATTTCTGGATGCCTTGTATCCACTTAGTCCCAGGTCATTTCATAGGCTTACTGTCCATTCCAGTCTTTTTAAGTTTCAGTGGATAAAAGTAGATCATCTACCTATTGTAACACAATTCCATTTGTGGACGGGCTTACCCAACTTTCAAGGTCCTCAGCAAAGTGTTTTCCAAATGTGGTTGGACTATTGTTGAATCCCTGTGGCCCTACAGTCCAGGTAAATTGACTTGTCCTTCCAGTCTCTGGGTTTCCCCATTCAAAGGCAAACCGGTTTTGGCTGCCAGGGTCCAAGGGTATACAGAAGAAAGCATCCTTGAGATCTGAAATGGTAAACCATCCATATTCATCTTTTAGTTTGCTTAGCAAAGCATATGGATTTGCAACCACTGGGTGGAGATCTCCAGCTATTTTGTTAATAGCCTGTAGGTATTGAACCAGACTGTAGTTCAAACCATCAGGCTTTTGTATGGGTAAAATGGGTGTATTCTATTCAGATTCACATTCCAGTAACAACCCAAATTTTAGACAATTGTCTATGATAGGCTTAACAATTTTAATGTTTTCCACCTTAAGTGGATATTGTTTAATTCTTATTGGTCATGTTCCAGTTTTAAGTCTAATGATTACAGCTTGTGCTGCTTTGGCCTTACCAGGGGTCCCATTCACCCAGACTTTAAGACAAAGCTGACAAAGAACTTCTTCTGTGTCTCTTCTGATTTGGACAAAGCTGTAATGAGAGCTAGACTTAGAACACGATTATTTGTTGGTCATTGACTTTGATCTGAACTCCTCCAGGGCTAAACTACATTTCAGCCTGTTGGAACCTGTTACAACATTCTCATGTCTCCAACAAATCCTTCCAATGAGGTGTTTTGGCAGCGTAGGCATATATAGGAACTGATGTATTCCTACTGTGTTTCCCAGTTCATAAGATCATGGTTTTAGAAAGGATACCTTCTGCTGTTGACTTGTGGCTCCAATAACATTCGCAACTTTACCAGGATCAATTTCTTCCAACTTTAATACAGAATGTGTTGCAGCCGCATTCACCAGACATTTCATTTTCCTCACCTTTTCCCCCAGTTCTCTTTTGACCAGAGGGTTTTCTGGGGGGATGCCCTCCAGCCAACCCTTGCATTGATTCAGTTCTTCAACCACCTTGGCTTTGAGTTGCAGGCAGTCTCTCTTCCAATGCCTTTCTTTCTTACAGAAAGGCACATTGAGTGGTCCAGAGTTTAGGGATATGTTTCTGCCCACCCCAGCCATTTCTTTGTCCTGAGTGTAAGGAGTAAAAAGTTGTCAATTTTTAAAAGGTTTAGAGTCAACAAGTTAAACCAATTGCTACTAAGTTAGAGCTTTAATTACTTATTGTTAATAGCTTCATTTTGCAATTACCTCTTGTTAAGAGTGTTATTCTTTAATTACCTGTTGTTAATAGTTTAATTGTTAGAAATCCACCTTCGTCTGGTATCACCCCTGCTGCTTCCTGGAAAATGGCACCCGGGACTGTGAGGAGGGAGTGACATCAGAGCTTGGATGCGAATGTAGAAACACTTGGCCAAGTCCAGCAAAGAAAACCCCTAAAACAACGAGCCAGCACTGAATTAAACAATCTAAGTGATGTCTAAGGGTAAGCAACTGAATCCAGGGTGTGCTAAGACCTTTGAACCTCTCACCCTAACCCAGAGATGTCAGCTAGAAAGAAGACCTCAAATGTTAAATCAAAAATGGGAATCTCCTGGTGCTCTTGCGAGGACGGAAGCCCCGGCTCTGCCTGCACACCAGGGGACAGAGCTGCATCCTCCTCCTCCCTGCCACTCCTGGGAGCAGTGGCGGCGGCGTGCGCACGACCCATCGAGCCCCCACCCAAGCTGACCTTAATAAAGGCACTAAAAAGGAGAAAAAATCTCCTGCCCTTTTCATTTATTCCAGCAAGACCTCCCAGCTGATTCCAATGTCTCCTACTCCCTTCTGGCTTGGATGGCCCTGTTCAGAAGGTCTTGTAGGATTCCCGCAGATCTGGGCTGTTGCCATGGCTCTGGTCTTCTCTCTTTCAGTCTTTCAAGCCTGGAGGCAATGTGCCAGCCCATCATGCTCTGACCTGGAAAATCAAGCCCAGTTTCCCCAAAGAGCTCAAGAATTAGGGACATCTTCTGGATCCAGCGAACCAGTATCCCAAGAATAGCACCAGGAGACACTAAAGACGACATCACCGCTCAGCGCTGCTGGAAGTCCTGGCACAGCTGATGGTGGGCACAGTTCTTGTGGCTTCAGCCCTCTCCCTGCCTGTCCTGTAGACGCTCCCTCCCTCTAGCCCTCATACACTGCCCATCACCTTTTTCCCTCCCAGCTCATCCCTTTGCTTTGCCTTCCATTAATGAACAGTTTGGCTTCTTCACTTTGCTTGCATCCCTGTGGAGCTGAAGCAAACCCGGGGCCCTGGGACACACAGGCCCCTTCTGCCGTTCTCTTCCAGGCCCTGTTTTGTGCACAGAGCCAGAGGAACGAGGGCAGGTCAGGCTGGAAAGGTCCCTGTGCTGAAGGTGAAGTTCCAGAGCACCATGCACTTCCAGATCTTGCTGAGCACCTGGGAGTCCCTGGATTTTGGAAGAGGCAACCTGAATATGCTCTGAAGCCAGCTTTGAGGGATTCCATGGCAAGCATCCACGGAGGGCAAAGGAGCTTGGAATGTTGGAAGTTTTCAAGAATAGTTTCCTGAAAGCACAGCAGTGCTCCATCGCTGCACAGGATGAGGAAGAGGGCAGAAGCAGAGAGCATCCGGGCTTAGCAGGGAGCTCTGGCTGTGCCTAAGGGCAAATGAAGCAGCAGCACGGTGCCCGAGACTCGGACACGCGGCTGTGCCAGTTCCCGCAGTGCTGTCAGGCAGTGCCGGGATCCCGGCTGTGCTTCTGCTCCCCACAAGTGAGGAACGGCAGCCCCTGGCTCAGAGCCAGCCAGAAAGCCAACCAAGGGAGAGCAGAGGGAGGGCATCCTTCCAGTCTCTCTTGGACATGGCCACAAAACAGCGCCTGCTGCTTCTTCCTCCGCCTGCGTTTGGGCTGTGCTGGTGGCAGAGCCAGCCAAGCTGTGCTCTGCATTCCAAAGCCTGTTGGGAGTGGGCATGAAAAGCTCTGCGTGCACAGCAGAGAGACCTGGAGGGTGCTGGCAAGAGCACCCTGCACGAAGAGGGTTCTGGTCCCTGGCCGAGAACAGCCTGGTTTTGGTGCCGTGAGCGCAGGTAGGAGTTGAGGCAGGTGAAGAGGCCATGGGCAGCTTGTGTTTCTGGAGGGCCTGGGGCTGCACCTCTGAACCTGACCCTGGAAACTCACCTGGGGGAATACGGGCTAGAGCTGGAGTGCCTGTCCTGAAAGGACCTAAAGTCATTCAGCCTTACCACCAAAGGCCAAGGGCCGTTTGGCCACTTTCCCTTCCACAGCGCACGCTTGGGCAAGGGGCTGAGAGCAAGCAGCCTTTTTGCCCTCTTCCCGGTTGGCCTGAAGACACTCTGCACCGAGAGAAAGCTCCTGGACAGCCAGCTATCCAACAAGAGCAATTTAATGTTCCTCTAGTGGGTGAAGGGAAAGGAAGTGCTGGCAGAGGAGAGGTGTTCCCCGCAGGCTCAGGTGGCCCCAGCAGACGCAGCCTCCCGGATCAGTTCTCCGCAGCGCCGCGGCAGGACACTCAGCCGCGGCCACACAGGAAAGGCCGCGACTGCCAGAGGCGGCGCAGTTGGTCTCGCATCTTCTGCAGTCGGGAGGAGGGAACACTCTGTACAGCTAAAAGGATGTACAGAGCTTGAAGCGCCAGGCATGAGATGGCTGGGCTGGAGTCATCCGTCATGTCCTGAAGGGCTGCAGAGAGAGAAACAGAGGCACAGTCAGAGGCTGGATCTGCGCACAGCTGGGCAGAGCCTCCAGCCTCGTCCATGCCACAGCCTGGAGGAGGCAGCCTGGAGGAGGCAGCCTGGAGGAAGCAGGAGACAAGAAGGACGAGCTGGCAGCTGCTGGCCAGGAATGTCCCGCAGGCCCCTGCAAGGTGTCTGTGCTGTGGCCACGCTGCCCTTGGGGCGCGCAGGGAGCGGAGCCGTGGGCGGGCGGGCCAGGGAACGCAGGTGCCAGCGGCAGCCCCCGGCGGGAGCCCGCGGGCCTCACTCACCCCTGCAGATGATGCGGAACTCCGGCTGCTGCCCTGTCAGGTAGCGCCCGGCCATCCCTGGCGAACACAGAGCGTGTCCTGCCTTCAGAGCCACAGCTGCCGCACACGGCCGCTGCCAGCCCTGAGGCCACACACCCTGCTGGCCCGGCAGGGCTCAGCCCGGGCCCCTGGCGCACGCTGCCGCCCGAGGGCACGGCTGCCAGAGGGCGGCAGCAGCAATGCCCAGGCCAGCGGGGGCTGCACTTGCCTGCGCCCGGATCCTGCTGCCGGGACAGACAGCAGGCGGGGCTGGGGCCGAGCTGCGGCGGGGCGGGGCGGGGCAGGGCGGGAGCCGGGCTTGGGGCTCACCCATGAACCTGACGGCTGCCTCTCGCAGGGGCTCCTGTGCGCTCCGCAGGTACGGCAGGGCCTGGCGCAGGCGCTCGGCCGCTCGGCTCCTGTCCTCTGCCAGCTGCAGAGAGCGGCAGGGCACGGAGGGAAAGGGTTGATGCGGGCCCTGCCCCTGGGCCGGGCGCCCCCTATGGCTGGCCGGCACTGCTCGCCCCCCGCCCACAGAGCCCTGAGGCCCGGCCAGCAGCCGCAGGCGCCGGGGCAGGCGGCTTCTCCAGGCATCGGGCTGCCGCATTGCAGCCTGTCCTTACCAAGCACTCGGCAAATCTCCACATCTGATCCGTCTTCAGCAGCTGCTTGAGATCCTTCCTCTTCAGGAACCTAACTGCAGAAAGCAGTGTTTCCCGAGAGGCCTGCAGAGCAGCAGAGACCCAGAGATGGCACCGCAGCCCAGGGCACAGGACCCGCATCTCTGTGCCAAGGCCAGGAGGAGGCTGGAGCCCCTCAGGTGCCAGGGGCTGGGGAGACAGCTGAGCCCCCTCCCATGGGGACAGCCAGGAGGCCGCACCTGTGCCACACGCCCGTTCTCATCGTGGCACTGGAAGAAGAGTGGGAGCAGGCTCTGGCTCACGTGCTTCTTCAGGGCCTTTTCTCCCTTTGCCACTACCAGCGTGATCACGTCTTGGAAGAGGCCAATGGAGAGCAGCCGCACAAGGCTCTTGTCCTGTTGGAAAGGAAGCAAAAGCCCTCCACATCAGCTGCTCCAGGCCCCCCTGTGCCCAGGCCCAAGGCGCCACCCGAGTGCCCGTGGCTGGGGGCACAGAGCCTCACATTGTCAAAGAGGTGCCAGAGCGCCTCAGCCAGCTGCAGGGCCATGGGGCTGGCTATTGCCTGGTCTTTCTGCAGCGGCAGGAAGCTGAGCACAACGAGGCTCATCTCAACGATGTCTTCATCTCTATCCCACAGTAGCTTCCCAAGGCTTTCAGTCAGGCTGTACATGCTTGGATCCTGTGTGCAAAACAAGGCTGGGCAACCCCACGCTGCTGCTGCTGCTGCAGGGCTCAGAGGCCGAAGGCCTGTCCCGAAGCACTCAGGCAGCTGAACAGCGACCCTGGAGAGCTGGGAGCAGCTGGCACAGCTGCCAAAGCCCAGCTAAGCCCAAGGGGCTGATTGCCCCAGCCCCACGCTGGCAGCACAGCTTCAGCTGCTGCCTCCTTCTCACCATCGAGGTGAGCCCCACGAGGCCTCGCAGCGCCACGCGACGCATCTGCCTGGACTCGCTCTGCAGGTGCCTTGTCAAGATCTCCAGGACTTTTTCACCGCATTGGCTCAAGTCCAGGCAATCCAGGACCTGAAAGGCACAGAGCAGGCACAGAGGTGCCCAGCTGGCAGGAGCTCAGAAGGGCACAGGGCCGAGCCAAGGCAGCAGCAAAGGGCTTGGTGCAGCATCCCAGGCAGCTGCGGCTACGAGAGGGCAGAGGGCTGGGAGGCAGCTCAGCCAGGCAGCGTTGGCCATGGGGCTCACCTCCACCAGGAAGGCCAGGGCGGGCAGTTCCCAGTCTGAAATGCCTTGGCTGAGCAGGTCAAAGAGGCGGGATGCCATGTCGCAACACCAGATGATGGAGACATGGCGCATCTCCCTGGCAGGGAGAAAAAGGCACCATTGCTCCTGGGCCGGGCGGGCAAAGCTCTCCCAGAGCTGACTGGCAGAGCTCTGGTCTCCTGCCGAGCACCCCGGGGGCGCTTTGGGAGGCGGCCATTCCCGGGTACCCTCCTGTGCCGGCCTTTTCCAGTCTGCTCATCCGTCCCTCGGTGACAAGGTCGTGCCGCCCATGACCACGGGGACTGTGTGGGGCGTTGCGGGCACAAAGGAGAGGGGCGGTGGGGAGAACGAGGTCTCACCTGGCCAGCAGACCCACTGCGAAGTGGTGGGTGTCGGCACAGAGCAGCGTGTCCCAGGCGCGCTTGCGTTCCATGGACAGCACCGCGTGCTCATAGCGCATTTGGCAGAGCAGGGCCTTCAGGGTCTGCAGGGCAAAGCTGTGTGCAAAGCAAAGGCCAGGTCACGCTGGGAGCCCCGGCTCCTGCCCTGGGGGCATGGGAGGGATGGGGAGGCTGGGAGGACTGGCATGGAGCACCTGTTGGGCTTGGCGGAGAGGCCGTGTTGCTCCTGGCATCCCTTCCAGAAGGTCTCAACCTCTTCTGGCATCTCCTGCATGCTGATGTACGCTTGGAAGAGCAGACTCAGAAAGAGACTGGGGAAATACTCCAGCACGACAGGCGAGCGCCAGGCCAGATTGAAGACTCTCCACAGTGCCACGGTTGCCTGCAAGAAATAAAAGAGCCAGAGACAAGGCTCAGTGGCCAAGACATGCACGTGGCAGGGCCCGAGCATGCGAGGGAGAGGCTGGGGGAGACAAGGGGGGGAAACAGCCGGCCTGGTGCCCCTGAAGCCTGCCCCTAAGGCAGGATTCAGCGCGGTCTCTGAGGCAGAAGGATGCAGCTGGCAGGAGGACAGAGAGCTGGCTGCTGGAGTGCTGGCCTAGGGGCTGGCAAAGGCCAGCTCCAGAAACTCACAGCCAGGGCAAAGACTCCTGCGTCATCCCCATCGGAGGTGGACACGCTGCTCACTGGCCAGGCGCTCAGCACATCGAGGAGTAGCTGCAGCGCCAGCTCCGCAGTCCTGCTTGAGGACATGATGGTTGCCCACATGGTGGCGGCAGCTCTGTGGGGTCAGAGCTCTGTGTCAGGGCTGTCTCGGCCACAGCGCCGTGGCCTGGGCAGCTGCAGGGGCCCGCGCTGGCCCTGAGCCCTGCCTCTGCCCACTGCCCCTGGCCGGCAGCGGCCAGCCAGCCCACGTGGGTACAGGGGCCCCGAGGGGCAGGGAGGGAGCATGGCACCAGGCTCAGGAGCTGCCATGGCAGCACTGGAAAACAGAGGAGCCAGAGGATCCTGCAACTCCCTGCCTGTCTGGCAGTCAGCAGGGACAGGCTCTACAGGGTGACGGGCCGGTGAAGCCCAAGCCCTCAAGGCACGTGGGGCTGCCCCACCTGTCACACGATGGGGCCCAGCGCAAGAGGGTGATCAGCACGTCACTGGGGTATTCCTCGGTCACCTCCAGAAGGGCCTTGTCCAGCCTGTGCCCAGCAGCCTCATTGGCCGTGAGCCACTGGTGGATGGACCTCACCATGGCGGGCACCTGCAGAAGGCACGGGCAGACTGGCAGAGGTGCCAGAGCAGCAACTTCCCCTGAGAAGTGCTTCCCTTCCAAACGCATCGGGCCGGGCCTCAAAGGCCGAGGGAGGCCGGCAGACCTGGCTCGAGGCGCCGCACCACTGCTGGGGCCAATGAGCCCTTGCCCCAGGCTGCTTACTTGCGCTGGATTGGAGACACCCTTCTCCACAAGCAAATCCAGCATGGCAGCACCGGTCTCGGCATCGAGGAACGGAAGGTTCTCCAAGATGCCCGTGCCCGCACCGGCGGTCTCTTCCTGCCAAAGGCACGTGATGAATTCACAGAGGGTCCGCAGGAGAAGGGCAGCAAGGGAGGGAGAATCCATGGAGCGCTCCAAGCCTGCTGCTTGGCTGAGCAGTGCCAGCAGGCCCAGCCCAGGTGGGGATGGCTGCAGGTACCTGCGCCGTTCTGCCGAAGCGGCCACGGGCGGCTTCCTGTTCCTCTGTCGGGTCCTTGGCTGCATCTGGCAAAGAGCAAGCGCAGCCAGAGCTGAGGGGCTGCGGGAGAGGCCAGAGAACACAGCCCAGCCCTGCACCGCCCAGGCTGGGAGAGCCTCAGGATGCCCCGGGGGATGGAGCACGGCTGCCAGGTGCTCCAGCCTAGCTTCTGTCCTATCCATGGACAGGACAGGACAGGACAGGGATGGGATGGGATGGCATGGCATGGCATGGCATGGCATGGCATGGAATGGGATGGGATGGGGCCAGGCCGGCTGCAGGCACCGGCCCTGCGGCCCGGCTCTGCCACTCACCGTCCTGCAGCGGCTGCAACTGCTCCGGCTCTGCAGGCTGCTGCGCTGGGGCAGCTGCAGGGCCTTTGCTTTTCTTGCCCCGAAGCCCCTTGAACAGGCTGAGCAGTCTGCCCGCCATCCCGCTCTCTGACCTCGAGGGCACTTTCAAATGCCTCGGCCAAGGCCAGAGTCAGCGAATGCTGCAGTTGTGCCTTGCGGGCACCTGCAACAGAGGAGCCTCAGGAAGGCTACAGGACAGCAAGTCCTGCACTCGAGGTCTCCTGTCACAATGACAGGAGATTCCTGGTGAATGATGGAGGTCACCAAGTCCTACGGCCTGGCCACGAGGGCACTAGCCGCAGGGATGGGAGATGACTCGGAAAAGCTCCAAGTCACCGAATCCCGAGGTCTGGCTGTGAGGCCAGCCACAGGAGAACGCCTCGGAAGAGCTCCGGGTCAGCAACCAACGAGCCGGCTGTGTGGGGACACCTCACAGCACTGCTCTGTCACCTCCTGTCCCGTCGCGTGCACCGAGCACTGTGGCGTGGCTGCCCCGTGCCAGCCCCTATGTCAGCGTGTGTCACAAAGGGCTGCTCAGACACGCTGTCCCTTTCGGTTCCACGGTCACCCCGCTGCACCGTGTCACAAAGGGACACGCTGCCACGTGCCCCAGGGCCACCCCCTCCCCACCCAAGGTGCCCCCGCTTGGAAGGAATCCATTGCCCCGAGTGTCTAACACAGCCCTGGACTCACCACGACCCGCCAAGTGCTCGGGGAAGGAATCTCCACGGTGCCCGCACAGCCCAGCTCGGTGCCGACCCTGGAGAAGAGCAGCTTCCAGCAAGCAAGAGGCAAACGCCTCTTGCCAAGAGTTCAAAGACAGCAGAAAGGGAAGATGGCATCAATGTGTGCATAAAGGCCTTTGAATTCACAGCTCTCTGAGAGGCATTTGGGGCTCTCGGCTGGACAGAGATGATCCCTCTCTGTCCTGTGCTCAGAAGGGGGGAACACACCCTGCCGCCACTGGTGCTTGGCTTGCTCTCTGCAGGCCCAGGCAGATGCCAAAGCTGCTCCTCACAGCCTTCTCCCTTCCCACGCCCCTCTGCCAAGTGCAAGGGGCCTCAAGGACAAACGGGGGGCAGGGAGCCAAAGGGAGACAGCTTCACCTACCTCACTGGGGGCTCCTGGGGAAGCACTTTGCTTGAGAAGCAAGCCCCTCTCTCCAAAGGCATTTCCCCAAATGTCTCCATTTCCCCAAATATGTCCATTTCCTGGCCAACACCAACACACACTTAGGAAACCCTGGCAAGGCTGAATTACTTCTGCACCTTGTAGCACAGGCACTGCAGCTTGAGCTCATCTTCCTTCTCCCGAGTCTGTTTCCTCGTGTCCCTTGTGGCACGCAGCCCCAAGCCCCCTAGAAACAAGAGGTGTCCGCTGCCCGTTCAAGTGCATGAACTCCTGCCTGCGCTCACGGCAGCAAAACCAGGCTGTTCCCAGCCAGGGAGCAGAGCCCAGTTCCCGCAGGAGGCTCTCATGAGCCCCTTCCCCACTGTGCACGCAGCACTTCTGCCTGCCTGCCCAGAACGCTCTTGCCACAGCAGAGCACAAGCTGGCCGGCTCTGGGCTCAGCACAGCCCAGACACAGGCGCAGGAAGACACAGCGGCTGTTTTGCAGCCGTGCCCCAGAGGGACGGGAAGGGGCCCCTGCCTCTGGTCTCACTTGTTTGGGTTTCTGGCTGGGTCTGAGGAAGGGGCTGCCTGATTCCCCGCTTCTGGGGAGACCAGAGCTGCCGGAAGCGCGCCCAGCGTGCGCTCCCGAGTCCCAGCCACTCCGTGTGACCGCGGTCACAAGGGTTTTCAGGATGAAGAAGAGACGAGAATGTTGACTCCATGATCAGAAGGCTTGATTTATTATTTTATGATATATGTTACATTAAGACTATACTAAAAAGAAATAGAAAGGAAAAGGTTTCTTCAGGAGCTAGCTAAGCTAAGAATAGACAAGAATTAATAACAAAGATCTGTGTCTCAGACAGAGAGCAAGAGCCAGCTCTGCCATGAGTGGTCAGTAAATCCAAGCATCCACAGGAGACCAATCCCAGGTCTACCTGTTGCATTCCACAGCAGCAGATAACCATTGTTTACTTTGGTTGCTGAAACTGCAGCTTCTCACAAGGAAAAATCCTAAGAAAGGATTTTTCATGAAAGATGTCTGCGACAGAGAACCTATGTTGCTAGGTCTACAGGTATCTCCAGGCTGTTTGATCTTGAATCTAAGAAATGCCATAATTCAGGCTAAAAGTAGACTAAAATTGTTTTGAGTGTTGAAATCGTATGTTAAAAAAAAAAAACAAAAACAAGTGCTACCATCTAAAACTCAAAGTATTCTTTCCTTCTATGCACTAAATAGTTGAGCAGGAAAGTAAGTCTAGTAATAGTCTCCATAGAAGGGAAGGTTATGTTCCCATGATTTCTGAACCCTTTAGGCAGTGAAAACGCTGATAAAATTAGGATACTAATATCCTTCCCATCAGGATGCACATGAATGTGTGAATTATTACAGTGCAGCAGTAGTGCATTGAACTATTCTAAGAAGGTTTTGAATATTGATACTTCAAGCTACTTTGTTTCACAAAGCATATGTCAAATATGCTGTCAAATAACTTTTCATTAATAGCTCTTGGTAATCTTTGGTTAAATATACATGCAAATATCTGTTCTCTAAAAAGTTAAGAATAACTTAAGGCAAATAATTAATATTATTACCTGAAGGTTTAAATCACTTGATCTGAGCAGTATACCTATAAGAATAATTTGTTCCTTTCTGTATATTAATACAGGCCAGCTTTACTTTATCACAGAGCCCATCCACTGGAATTCTGCCATCAACTCCAGGAGCAGGTAGATGTCCTGTCAAAATTTCTGTTCTCTTTTCTTACTGTTTTCTTTAATACAGAAAAATCATCACTGTTCAAGCTACATCAGTTCCTTGCTAGTTTATGAAGAGGTGGTGTATTTGTTAGCTTTTCCAAAGGTGTGTGGGTATGAGTAGGAAATAATTATTTATTCTGAGACTGAGTTTCAAGCAGCTTTTCTTGTTCCCTGTTCCAAATGTGGTGTTGAACTGAGCACAGAGGTGGTTGTAATTGAGTGAAGAAGCTGAGATTGATGGATTGCCTTCCATCTTCACAAGGTTTGATATCTTGTGTATCAACTGGTGGCTTCTTGCTAAGCTTTATTGTGTTGCCCTGTTCCTATTTGGCAACTGTATTAAGCTATTGGTGTTTTGAAGTCGAAGAGAACACTAGGTTGCTAGTCCTAAAAACTTCCTAGTGTGTTTGCAGATGTGAAGTTAGGATTGACTTACTTGTTCTGTCTGTGAGTAAATCCCCATCAAACTCTTCCACATCCAAGTGAAATGCTTGACACTGAATTTATTATTTTCTAATAAACCTCTGCCTTGCAAAAGAAATCTGTTCAGCAATATCATTTCAATTGAACAGCTTCTTCAAGCATGTTCAGCCCTGCAAGTATTGGGCAGCCTAAGAAGACTACTCTATCTCCTGCTCAGCTGGATCCTTTTGATATTCAAGGTGATTCCCTTCCTTCAGAAGATCAACTTGATGACACATGGGTAACTGTATTTGGGTAAGTTGATTTCCAAAGTATTGGAAAAACCTGGGTGAAGTCTTTAGAGCATACGAGAAAAATCCTTGGGGGCATTGATGTTGTCTGGCATTGGTATGTGCTGCAAGTACAGCTATGGTTAAAGCAAGCAAACACATACATTTCAGTTAGCCACATTAAATTGAGCTACACATGATTTTTTCTAGTTAGAAAGGCACCATTCTGCTGTTGGGGTGTGTGCTAAAGTGCCTAGAAGGTGGTATTTCTCAAGTCACTGCTTCTGATATTACAGTGCTCTCTTCTGCATTTCTGTAAATGCTTCATAGGGTTGTATCTTAGCACCTGAATTCTTAAACCACTCAATTTTATGAGTACTTTTTTCTGTCTTTCAGATTTCCTCAAGCATCAGCTTCCTAGATTCTACTACAGTTTGCTCAGTATGGAAACATATTCAAGCATGTGGTATGTCTTAGTTTGACACTTATGTCAGAAAACATTGTGAATTAAGCATTTAAAAAACTACATTTCACAATTTCCACTTGATCTCATTCAGATGTCCAACACAGGAAACTGGATGCATATTCGATATCAGTCTAAGCTTCAAGCCCGGAAAGCCTTAAGCAAAGATGGAAAAGTTTTTGGTGAATCTATCATGACTGGTGTCAAGCCTTGTATAGAAAAAGTAAGTTAATAGTTGCTTTTAGTTCAAAGGCACTCTGCTTTTAGACTTGCTTTTTATTTTTCCTGATGTGTTTAATTTTTTTTCTTCTGGAATTGCAAACTGTAGGTACTTCATCTATATAGATATAGTCTGTTACACATTCACATCAGTTTTTTCTTAAATACGTGCCCACATTTCCTGCTGAGAAGGACCATGATGAGCACTCTCTGTGCTCCTGGGAAGTTACAATGCACACAATTCTATTGCTGTACGAGATGAGGAAGTGAAACCATCATATAAAACACAACTCACATAAGTTTCCTGACTGGAATTTAGGGCCTGCAGTAGATACCTAATGGCAGATTAAAACTGTGGCTGCTCCTAATTGTATCTCTCTATTTTTTATGTGACTATGTGCTTCTGGCCCTTGAATTTATCTTAGTACTTTGGATTGAAAATTTGTTAGCGAGGAAATCCCAATCGTGTTCTCCCACCTGCCCCTATAAAAACATGTCACTCTCTTGTAAGTAGTAGCTGGGGGTAGACATGGCTGTCTTGTAGTCTTAATATTAACATGAGTTATTAATGTCTAGGTATTGGCAATATCCTGACCTTCAACACTTGCAGCCCTTTGCACTGGGTACTGTACATTAGCTTAAGAAAAGAACAGTCATTCCTCAGTCATTCTGCACAGATTATTTTTTTTTTGGTCTCCTTTAAGGATATATGATACTAAAGAGTAATGTAAGCTTTCTAATGTAAACTATTCTGAGAAGGCAGCCTTAGAAACTGAACTTGCAATTCCTGAAGTTTTAGCAGACTGAAACATTTCTTACACTCAATAAAAAGCTGTGCCCCTACCCAAGCCGTTCTCTTCCCTGGGCCACGCGGGCTCTGCTCCAGGCTCCTGTGGGCCCGAGCCGGGTGCCCATGGAGCCCTGGCCCAGTAGGTGCCACACGGTGATTTTGTCAGTGGAAATGTTCATTGGCAAGTGAATGGAAAAGAGTTTTGGCAAAGGGAGGATTTGAATGGTTGTTTTTACAAACTCAGTCCTAACAAATCCATATAGGATTGGTTAAAACCCATGCGGACTATCAGATTTTACAAATATCATAGAATGATCAAGTGGAGCCACTGACAAAAGTCAGAAAGATAAAAATTGATCCACAGCACACAATTTGATCAATGGTTACATTGTGAAATAGGGCACAATGGAAATTGTTTTTTGCAGCACAAACCTGAGGCTGGCAATTGCCCTGAAAGATGTGGAACAGTATTCTCAGTGCCCAGTGCCCACACAGTGTTCCCAGTGCCAGCTGAGGCTTAAACAAAACCATCCAGACCTGGCATGACCCCTACATGTCAAAAGTAACAAAACACTCTGGTCAACTGATAAGAAACTCAATAAGCTAAGCTGCAACCTGGGGTGTAACAGCTCTATACTTTTACCATCAATGTTTTTGGCTGAAGTATCAGTGAACGAGACATCTCCAGGTTCAGAGTTGGCAGTAAATGCAGGATTATTTATTATAGGTTGAGCTTTTGTAACGTTAACGTGCCTGGAGTGGGGAGAGGGATGAGCGTGTGTTCTTCTTCCCCACCCTCCTCCACCTTTTGTTGTTTCCCACAGGTGTTCAGTGGGGTTTCCTCCAATAGATTGTTCAGCGGAGGGAGTGAGACTACTTTTAAAATGTTTTGCAAGAGCTGCAGTCCGTGAATTAAGCATTTGAGTTGCTTTTATTTCAGGGTTTTAGCAGGCTTTTGCTTCTCATCCTGGAGCAGTTCACCTTAGCAGCTTGCTCCTTTTATTCCACTGACTTGCCTTTTGGACATGATCAAGTTGTGCAGCAAGCAATGCCACTGCCTAGAGCCTTTCTTAACAACCAATCACTTTTTTATTAACCAATCATCTTTTCAGTAGCCAATTTCCCCTTATCCCTTTTTTTTTTTTTTTCATCAAGTCCACCCCAGGTGTAGGGAGGCAACTACTAAATTAACCGAGGAAGAATAACAAAATATTTTCCCCTGAAGTTTTCCTATAGTCCCCACAGAGGAAGCTGCATGATAAATACCTAGGCTTGCATAGGGACAACACCATCTCCACAAGGCAGCCGCTACAAAATTGGCCTCAGGACTAAAACTGCCAATTCTAGTTCTCCACAACAAACCACAGACTGGTGGAGTTGCAGAATTGGTTTCAGGACTGAAACCTGCCAATTCTGGCTTTTAACAACAAAACACAGAAAGCACAGGGGCATGGGTCCCCTCCAAACAGGAGCTTGTCAGCTCTGCACAAAACCCCACATAGACAAAGGAATTAAATCCCTAAACCCATTGACCACTATATCCACAATTCCTTCAGAGAAAGATGCTTTCAAACTTCCAAGCCTACCGAATAAACTACAATTCCCACAACCCCTTGAATAATTGAAGATATTTTTGACAATTCTCCCACCTTAGGGAGAAAATTTCAGGTGGATGGAGAGGCCCCTGTCTTTACTAGGAAACACACCTCCTCTCCATCTGAACCCACTTTAAAAGTTAACAAGGGCTCTGGTGTGGTGTGTCCCTGCTACAATGGGAGCCCCTGACACATCTAATGATCCATCTCCATTATCCCCTGGACTTCCTCCTCCTGAGGGTCCAGCTGTTTTTGTGAACATTCCCACTCCCAGTGTCCCTCTGCCCAGCAGATAGCACACTGATTCTTTCCCAGCTGCTGTTTGGCTTGGCTCTCCCCTGCTGAGGAGGGAATGCTTCTGCCACTTCCTTGTAGCCGACCCTGTCCCTTCTATTATGGGGAACCACTTGGGTCCTGGGGCCCTCGGGGGCTGTAAAAATTCTGCCATCACCTTTGTGCTTGCTTTCTCCTTTTCAGCATCCCGTTTTACATACACTTGCTGTATCTTTCTAAGCAGTTCATCCAGGGACATATTCTGCCCTTCCTCTAGTCCTCCCTGATAGTGCCGGTGGGTGCTCATTTTCTGCAGCTCAAAGCCATTCGTCTTTCCAGTGAACCAAACAAAATCCTTCAAAGAAAATCCTAATCTTCCACCAACAATCTGCATTTCCTGGATTTTCTTTCCTCCTTGTTCTCACTCTCTTTATTACACACCTTATACCACAGCCAGTCCCTGTCCTGCCAAAGTGTCCAAACGTGGCCCCCAGGTCGTGATTCTCCCACAGGGAACAAGAAGGCAGAGCTGTACTTTATTGGCCACTAAGTTATCTCTGCCGGGGGAGGACTGACCTTTTTGGAATCTACTCATTTGTTCAGTTTCCTTTTGTAACACTGACTGGACTTTCATTCCATGAGGGCTTTTATTCCTTTAGAATTATGGTATTATCATCCCTTCACAGAAAAACATTTGCAAACCAATGGATGGCCATTTTTTTTGCTTCTGTGTTACGTTTTCTAAAGTGACTCTCAGTGGTTGACATTAAGGCAAATGAGTTACTGCTTTGAGTTGGAAGTAACCTTGAAAACCTTTCACGTTGTTATAAATGAATGAGGAGATGGTTGGCTCTCACAATTAAGAGATGAATATTATGTGTACGGTAAGAGAATTTTTATAGCTGTAGAGTTATGTTATTTTTGCATGTTCTCTCCATAGTACTCTTTCCCTTCCCCCCTTATTGCTGTCACTAGTGGGGCATTTAAAGGAGGGAGAGCTTGGTACCAGGAGGCAGAGCATGGCAACACCTGAACTCCAGTCAAGGTGTAAGAAAGTGACTTCCACCATTGGATGGCAGGGAAAGAGTTGACGGACAAAACTTTGAGAGGGGCTAAGGGTATAAAAGGCAGAGCATCCATTTTGTAGATGAGCACGTGGCTTTTGATGGAGACTGGCAGTCTTGTAATTTTTCCTTAATCGCTCTTTGTTGTATTTTTTTAAGGTTCAATAAACCTTTGAAATTTTTAAAGTGAGCCTTGTTTCTCCCAATGTTCTTAGGGCATCTCAATTAATTTGGGAAGTATGCAGTTTTTTTGAACTACTCGAGCGAGTTGAGCAATGAGAGGTAAAGCTTTCCTGAAGCGAGGATTCTTTAATGCCAGATTCTTCTGTGTTTTCAAGGTAAAGATGTTTTTGTCCTGCGGCAAATGACTTCAATGAGAAAACAATTCCAGCACGGAGTAAGAGCTTTGGACAGAGACCAAGTGTTGCCAGCAGTTGCTCCAGGTGCTCCTGCCATCAGCCCCCAATGCAGGTGGGCTTTGGCTCCCTGTGGCACAGAAGCCCCCCGGAGGCACAGGTCTCTGGGGCAGGAGACGGGCACCAGCACTGCCAGGGCTCGGGGGGTGGCAGCTCTGCTTGGGCGGGGACTCTGCCACAGCTGCGGCTGTCAGCGCTGCCCGGGCCCCAGGGCTCAGGGCAGCATTCGTGCCCGGGCCCACACGTTCCCTGTGCGTGTCACACCCGTGGGTTTAGGATGGCCACGGGCCGGGACGTGTCCCAAGGAGGCCGTGCCAGCTTCCCTGGAAGGCCCCGTCCCCTTCCCGGCACGGCTGTGTCGGCAGCCCTGGGGGCTCCTTCTGCTGCCCTGAGCCCGCAGAGCAGGGCAGCGTTTGCTGATGCTCTGAGCCCTTCCTAAAGATCCTGTGGGGCTGCCTTAGACACCTGGGGCCAGGCATTCCTTCCAGCCTGGGCCACTTTGGCTGGGCTGGGAGCGGCCCCAGGGCAGGTGGCAGTGTGTGCAAGGGCCCTGGGTGGCACGCTACAGCACGGTCACCGTGCCATGGAACGGAACCCGGTGTCCAAGGGCCCTTTGTGACACGTGGGAAATAGAAGCTTGCCCAGGAGCTGGGAGCACGCAACGGGGCACAACAGGACAGAGCAGTGCTGTGAGGAGTCCCCGCACAGTGCACTCGTTCGTGTCCCACCTGGAGCTTTTCCGAGGCGTTGTTACTGCAGCTGACTGCGAGGCCAGACTGCGGGACTTCGTGACTCAGAACTTTTCCAAGGCATCTCCCATTCACTGTCAGTGCCATCAAGTCCAGACCGTGGGATCTGGTCACCTAAATTGTTAATGAGGAGTCTCCTGTCATTGTGGCAGGAGCCCTAAAGACCAAAGTGCAGGACTTCCTTTCCTGCAGCCTTCCTGAGGCTTCCCTGTCACAGGTGCCTTGAAGGCACAACTGCAGTTGTTGACTTGGCGATATCCTGAGTCATCTTTCTAGAAGGTGCCATCAAGGCTGGGTGGTGGAATGGCAGACAGATTTCTCAGCCCTTTCAAAGTGTTCAGGGGGAAAAAAAAGAATGACCCTGGAGCCGCCCAAGCACAAGAGCCTGAAGATCTGGAGCAGATCCAGACACTGAAGGATGGTGAGTAGCAGAGCTGGGCCACAGGGCTGATGGCTACAGCCAGCTTGGTCCCATCCCATCCCATCCCGTCCCATCCCATCCCATCCCGTCCCATCCCATCCCATCCCATCCCATCCCATCCCATCCCATCCCATGCCATCCCATCCCATCCCCTGGGGAAATACCCATGGACAGGATGGAACAGGGGCTGGGCAGACACCCCCCAGTGGCCGTGCTCCATCCCCTGGGCCATCCCGGGGCTCTCCCAGCCTGGGGAGCGCAGGGCTGGGCTGTGTTCTCTGGCCTCTCCCACAGCCCCTCAGCTCTGGCTGCGCTCGCTCTTTGCCAGATGCAGCCCTGGACAAGACACAAGAGCAGGAACCCGGCCCTGGCCGCTTCCGCCAAACCCTGAAGGTACCTGCAGCCACCCCCACCTGGGCTGGGCCTGCTGTCCCTGCTCAGCCGAGCACCACGCTTGGAGCATGCCATGCAACGTCCCTGCCTTCCCTGTCCTTTGTTCTGCTGCAGAGGTTACGGAAGTTCCTGCGCATTCGACGTAGGAAGACCGGCACCTCAGCAGCTGAGGACCCAGCCCAGCCTGACTCCAGGCCGATCCAGTTCCAGGCAAAGCCTCATGCCGGCCCAGAATGGACAGCACACTCAGGAAATCATGCAATGAATTCTCAAAGGGTGAAGGCTGTTCACATGGCAATGACTGGGAACATGGCCATCAGAAACGCTGACACCAGAATGACTCAGGGCATCACAAACACTGGCACCAGGCCAGCTCCCACTGGCATTCATGCTCCCACTGAGGATTTTTTCAAGGAGAGTGCTATTTCTTCTCAGCAGCAGGTAAGCAGCCCAAGGCCAGGCCTGGAGGCCTGCCAGGATCGTGTGTCCCCTCAAGCCATGGTCACTGGGCCGCCTCAGCTTTTGAGTCCAGCACAGTGTGACCGGAAGGGAAGCCCTTCTTGGGGGAAGCTGGGCAAGTTGCTGCCTTGGTCATTGCTTCAAGTCTTCCCCATGCCTCCTCCAGGTGCCAGCCATTGTAAGGAGCATTCACCAGAGGCTGGTGTCCCTTGGTACTGTGGATGCCAGGCTGAAAAGTGACATTGTGAGGCTGGCTGAAAAACACCCTGCGGACGTGGTGCTGACCCTGCTGCGCTGTGCCCCAATGTGTGACAGGTACGGGGCCCACGTGCCTGCACAGCTCAGGGCTCACCAGCCTTTGGGGCCCATGGCCCTGCACAGCCTGTGCTATGGGCTCTGCCAGACAGGCAGAGAGGTCCAGGACCCTGGGGCCCCTCTGTTTCCCGAGCCTGCTGCCAATGCTCCCTCCCTGTCCCTCAGGGCACCGGGGCTCTGTCACCTGGGCCCCCACAGCTGCACAGGGCACGGTACTGGGACTGAGATGCCCCTGACACGGAGCTCTGATCCCTCAGAGCTGCTGCAATGATGTGGAGAACCATAGGGTCATCGGGACCAGCAGTGGAGAAAGTGCTGCCAACACTAATCTGCGTGATGGCAGATTGGCCTCTGCACAGCAGACGCACCTCTGATGGGGACGACATGGATGTTTTTGCCCTGGCTGTGAGTTTCTGGATTTGGCCTCTGCTTACCCCTCAGTCACCTCGCTAGCAGCTCTCTGTCCTCTCCATGCCTCAGGCACTGGGCTGAACCCTGGGCTAGGGGCAGGCTCAGGGGGCACCAGGCCCACTGCTCCTCCTGCATCTGCCCTTGGGCCCTTTCCCATGGACACCTTGGCACTGAGCGCTGTCTTGGGCTGCTTCTTTTGCAGGCAACTCTGGTGATCTGGGTGATTCTCCAGGTGCCCAAGTGCCATGAGGCCATGACCCTTTATTCCTCCCGCCTGTTTCTGGCTCTGCTCTTCCATGTTGTCCTCACCACACAGCAGATGCCACCAGTGGAAGCTACTAACTTCTGGAGAGCATGCCAGGAGGAACACCGCCTTCCCAGCAATTCCAACAGGTCCCAGTCCTCCTGTCCTTCCCATGCCCTTGTGGCCAGTGCCAGTGCTCCCAGTGTGACCTGGGCTTTGCTCTGCACACAGGTTTGCAGTGCAGGCCATGAAGGCTCTGCTGTGGCGACTGTGCTGTGACAATGAGGTGGTAGCTATAGAGCGCAAGCGTGGCTGGGACACGCTGCTGTGTGCTCACACCCAGCACTATGCCATGGGTCTGCTGGCCAGGTGAGACTCCCTGCTCCCCATTGCCCCTGGCATTTGTGCCCTGTGCCCCACTCAGTCCCTGTGGTCATGGGCCAGAGAGCCTCGTCACTGAGGGACAGCCAAGGAGACTGGAAAAAGCTGGGAGAGGAGGGTGCCCAGAAGGGGCCACCTCCCAGAGCACCCACATGCCCTCCAGGGATGCTGGGGAAAGACCAGACCTCTGTGAGTCCCAGCAAACCTGGGAAAGGTTTGCTCTCCACCTCAGGGTCTTGGTGCCTTTTTCCCCCTGCCAGGGAGATGCGCCGTACCTTGGTCCCTTTGTGTTCTCGCATCGCACTCCACTTGCTCGGGCAGCTCAGCAGGCAGGACCCATACTGGGATCTGCCCTTCCTGGCATTCTTTGTGGAGGTGAGCCTCAAGGCCAGCCCTGCCTCCCAGCTCTCTGCCCTCTCACAGCCACAGCTGCCTGGGACGGTGCCTGTGCCCTGTGCTGCTGCCTGGGCCCAGCTCTGTGCAGCTCCAGGCTCCTGCTGGCCGGCTCCCTGTCACTGCCCTGTGCCTTGCAGGTTCTCGAGTGCCTGGACTTGAGGAAATGTGGTGGCATTGTCCTGAAGGTCTTGTTGAGGTTCCTGCACAGCAAGTGTAGGGAGAGGCATCGCCTGGCACTCAGAGGCCTCGTGGTGGTCAGCAAGGATCCCTCGATGGTGAGAAGGGGGCAGCCGCTGAAGCTGCACTGGGGAAAGCAGCTCCATGGGCTGGCATGGTTTCAGGAGCTGAGGCAGCTGCTCCCAGCTCTCCTGCCTCACCTGCCCCAGTGCTTTGGGTCAGGCCTTTGGCCTGTGGGCCCTGGAGCAGCAGGGTGGGCTTGCAGTGCCAGGGCGGTGGTGGCGGTGCAGCCGTCCCTGGCTTCCCAGCACAGCCTTGTGTTCCACACAGGCCAGGAGAATGTGCAGTCTGTTTCCAAGCCTTCTGGAGCTGCTGGATGATGTAGAAGGAGAGGTGGTCAGCATGACCCTCTCTGTGTTCACAAATGTGCTCCAGCAAAAAGACAACCTGGTATCCAGCACCACTGCCCCAAAGCTGGCTGAGGCACTGTTGCTGCTCTTTGACCACGTAAGGTTCTGCATCCTGAGCCACAGGCATCAGGTGTTTCCCAGAAACTTTGTGCCCTCTGGATTTTCAGGCCTTTGCCCAGCTGGGACTGGAGCAATTGATGTAGGTCTTTTGTTTCCTCTAGGACAACAGCCATGTGCAGGTGCTCTCCATTCAACTCTTCAGCAAGGTGATAGAATTGGTAGTGGATGAGGGAAAAAAGACCCTGAGGACAATTGTGAGCAAGAGCCTGTATGCACTCTTAATTTACTGTCATGATAAGAACTGGGACGTGGCAAAGGTGAGGTTTCCTGTGATGCTGGTGGATCTCTGGCAGGGGCTTGGCTGCCTCCTGCCCTGGTGCCTCTTGGGCTGACGCCTCCTCCAGGCCTTGGCACAGGGATGTGGGTCCTGTGCCCTGGGCTGTGGGGCCATCTCTGGGTCTCTGCTGCTCTCCAGGCCTCTCGGGAAACGCTGATTCATGTGGCCGAGTTCCTGAAGAGGAGGAAGCTTGTACAGCTGTTGAAGAAGCAGCCACCGTTGAGGGTCGATGAGTGCCTGGTAAGGAGGGCCTGCAAGCCCCAGGCTCAGGCTGGAGAAGGCCCCTGAGGGCAGTGCTCAGGTGCGGGGCCGGGCAGCTGTGTCCCTGCCCACTGCTGCAGTCAGAGGCCGCGCGGGCTCTGCTCCAGGCTCCCGTGGGCCCCAGCCGGGTGCCCATGGAGTCCCGGCTCGGCGCGGCTGCGGGCCGGCACCGCGGCTCCCCGGGCAGCAGCCGGCCCTCTGCCCCCTGCCCTCGGGAGCCCTTGGCCAGCGGCTGCTGGCCGCGCCTCAGGCCTGTGCGGGCAGGGGAGGCCGGGGCGGGGCGCAGGCAGCGCCCGGCCCAGGGGCTGAGCCCGCGCCAACCCTTCCCTCCTGCCGCTCTCTGCAGCTGGCAGAGCACAGGAGCAGAGCGGCCGAGCACCTGCGCCGGGCCCTGTGGTACCTGCGGAGCCCACAGGAGCCCCTGCGAGTGGCGGCCATCAGGTTCATGGGTGAGCCACGAGCCCGGGCTCCCTCCCCGGCCCAGCCCGCCGCAGCTCGGCCCCAGTCCCGCCTGCTGCCCTGGCAGCGCCAGCCGGGCCCGGCGCCGTGTAGCCCCGCCCGGCCTGGGCATTGCTGCTGCCTCCCTCTGGCCGCCGTGCCCTGGGGTGGCAACGTGCGGCAAGGGCCGGGCTAAGCCCTGCCGGGCCAGCAGCCCGTGTGGCCACAGCGCCGGCAGCGCTGCCGGCAGGGAGCTGTGCCGCTGGGGCCAAGATGAATTCTTTGTTCTCAGAGATGGCCGGGTTTCCCAGGATGAGGCAGCAGCAGCAAGAGCTCCAGGATCTCAGTCAGGGTGAGTGAGGGCAGTGGCCTGGGCAGGCCAGCTGCAATGCCTGAGCAGGGAGCTGCAATCCCTGCCCCGGCTGCAGTGGCCTTCCTTCAATGTGTTGACAAGAGGTGGCGTGGGAAGAGCACACAGAGATTTCAGGGACACGGGCGGAATTCCTGGCCCGCAGCTTGCTGCTGATTCTGTTGGCAACACCTCTCTCTCAGCCATGGCAAGAGTTGGGTGGGGTGGCCCTGGCTGGATGCTCTCCTCAGTTCACTGCAGATCCAGGCTCTGACCATGGCTCTCTTTCTGTCTGTTCCAGGCCTAGAATCCCCAAAGAACAATGCCAGCCCATCCTGCTCTAACTTTGAAAGTCATGCTAAATTAGGCCTAAGACCTGAAGAAATAGGGTCCTTTTCTGGATCCAGTGAGCCAGTGTCCCAAGAACAGCACCAGGAGACACTGAAGAGGACAGCATCTCCCATTGCCCCTGGAGCTCTAGACATAGTTGATGATTGGTACGGCTGAGCCTGTGGGAAGCTCGCGTGGCTTCAGCCCTCTCCCTGCCTGTAGATAGCTCCCTCCCTCCAGCCCTCAGACACTGTCCATCCACTTTTCTCCCTCCACCCTCCCTCCCTTTTGACAGCGTCATCTCACCAGCCCTCAGACCATGCCTATTCCTATGTTTTCCTTCCACTCTTCCTTTTGATAGCTCCATTTCTCAAGCCCTCAGACCCTGCCTGCCCATTCCCTTTTCCCCTCCCACATCATCCCTTTTTTTGCTTTTCATTAATAAACAGTTTGGCTTCTTCACTTTGCCTGCATCTCTGTGGAGCTGAAGCAAATCCGGGACCCTGGGACACACAGGCCCCTGCTGCCATTCTCTGCCACGCCGTGTTTTGTGCATGGACCCAGAGGAACAAGGGCAGGTCAGGCTGGAAAGGTCCCTGTGCTGAAGGTGCAGTTCCACAGCACCGTGCAGTTCCAGATCTTGCTGAGCACACTGAAGGCCAGCAGTGGGACAAGAAGCCTGTGTGTGTCAGGGACCAAAGTTGTGTCTAAGGCCCTGTCATATTTGGTCCCCTGTTGTGCTCATCAACAAGAGAATGCAGAGCAGAGAATGAAGGAAACCTTATGGTTTAACTGGTGGGAATTTAACCCTTAAGGGAAACAATGGACTGGTCAATCAATGGGAAGTGAACCTGTGAAAGAGGAGCGATGCACAATGGAGCTATGGTTGGCATGGAGGTGGTATCACAGGTTACTGCAGCCTCATCTCACGCACTGGCCAAGCGTGAGATGACCTTGTAACTGGAAAACTCCACTCCAGAGGAGGAGATGTCAGGCCTGGTCTGGGGTGGAGGGATGAAAAGGACAAAATGCCCGTCCTTTTGATGCAGGAGATGCCCTGAATGTGGGAGGCCTGCCTGCCCTTCCCACTGGAGCCCCATGCTGAGATCCCCTGAGCGCAGCCCAGTGCTCCTTGCTCCTCTCTGCTGAGCCGGGAGCGTTTGTCTGCTTTCGGGATGGCCCTGGCTGTGTCAGGGCTGCTCCGTGGACACGAGACAGCCGGTCCTGTCCCGCTGGGTCCCAGCAGTGCCTGGCAGCAGCCCTGCACCCACGTCAGGATGCTGGCCAAGAGAGGCCCTGGAAGCTGAGGCACCTGATTTGAAGCTTTTGCAGACCCACACAGGGGATGGCCACACACAGGGGATGGCCAACAGCAGTCCTGAGGGGCCTCCCTCATTCAAAGAAATCAGCAGACAAATGCATTGTCCACCAAAAGCCCTTTTATTGAGCTGGCAGGAGGGCAGGGGTCTGCACCCCGCTAAAATGCTGCTCTGCCACATGTAAATTTCAGTGGGATGATGTCAGAAATGTATCTCAAAAGTACCATCCATCTTGACTCTGCTGAGGTGATTCGATAGGCAGGGGTTAGAAATACATTCTGTCAGTTCCTGTACTTGAAGCTAATGTCCAGGCGCTGGCCAGGAGTGGCCTCCATGCCCTAAAGCAGCACTTCTTCCTCATGGCTTCCCTGCACAGGGCTCATTTTACACTTGCCCTTAGTTCTTCTGGTAGAATGTGTCTAAAGCTTTTTGTCAAGTCCCTCTCCTGTCAAGTTAGGCCAGCCAGGTTTTTCTTATGCTAACTGGTGCTAAGTGCTTATGTAGGTCTGTGCTAAGTACTTGTTTACTTATGTGAATTGCTTGTGCTTATGTCAAACAAAGGCCTTGTTTCATTCTCCCCTTCTCTTTATCCTGATGCAAATTCTTTTGCAAGATCCTCTGGACAGTCCACAGTACATATGTACTGTTCTGCTGCTGTTTTAATTTTCTACCACATCCATAGGTTTATGATGATTAAGAGGAGGGTTAATTTTTTAAAAATTAGAACTGGTTTGCTGAGGAAGCTAAAAATCTGAGGAGCTGTTGGTGGTTCCAGATTTGTCCATCACAAGAAGCCATCTGACTCATGATGTTCTCTTTCTTTCTCTTTTTTGGTGATGATTTTGGTAACAACTTTGATACCGGATTTGAGTGTCCATCAGGCTCTGTGAGATGCATTTTGGACTCCTGCCACTAGCCATTCTATATTAGGCTGGTATGGCATTTGCTTTAGAACATTAGCGTCCCATCCAGTTTGGAATTTGGGAGCGTGCTGATACCCATCATGTGCATTCTGCAGCATCTCTAGAGAAGTTCTTGTGTGGTGCAGCTGAAGTCACATCCACTTTTGGTTGTGAAATTACAAATAGAGAAGTTAGTACCATTAGTAGTTTCATTAAAAGACTCTATTGGAATAGTTGTGCAAGCAGATCTCACACAGGCACAGCCCCTTCCCGCATAACACACCTGTGATAGAGCATGGGTAACTGGGCTCATTTCAAAAATACAAGTGCTGCCCTCAGCATGCAGACACCCATCCTCTCTTTCAAGCACCGCATTTTTGCACACAAAATTCAGTGCATCCCTTGGTACACACGACTGGGGATAAAAGCATCATATAGTCAACCCAGGACATTCCACCCCTTATCCCCATATTGTCTGCTTACTACTAAAACTAATTTAAATTCTAACTCTACAAACACATACATTATACATCCAATATACAGCTATACACAGACAATGGTAATCGCGTTCAGCAAACAGTGATATTTACACATAGGTCTCACCCAACAATCAGATCTCCCTGAGGTACACATCGTGTTGTTCCATCTCTTTGCATTATCCACCATGTGCAACCTGGTCCCTGAGCAAAGACAACCCCACGAAAGGGTTTGTCTGTTCTCGAGGCAGAATTGACCCACACAGTCTTCCCTAACAAACCTCTGACATGCACCACTGGGACTTTATCTCCATCTGTTACATTCAGGGACTCAGACTGGGCAGGACCTGCTCGGTTGGTGGAACCTCGGGTGTTAACTAACCAGGTGGCCTTTGCTAAATGCTGCTCCCAGTTTTTGAAAGATCCCCCACCCAAAGCTTTTAACTGGGTTTTTAGTAGTCCATTGTACCTCTCCACTTTGCCTGCAGCTGGTGCATGGTAGGGGATATGGTACACCCACTCAATGCCATGTTCCCTGGCCCAGGTGTTGATGAGGCTCTTCTTGAAATGAGTCCCATTGTCTGACTCAAGCCTCTCAGGGGTACCATGTCTCCACAGGATTTGCTTTTCCAGGCCCAGGATGGTGTTCCGGGCAGTAGCATGAGACACAGGGTGGGTTTCCAACCATCCAGTGGTGGCTTCCACCATGGTCAGCACGTAGCGCTTGCCCTGGCGTGTCTGGGGCAGTGGGATGCAGTCAATCTGCCAGGCCTGCCCATACTTGCACTTGGACCATCGCCCACTGTACCACAGGGGCTTCACTCGCTTGGCCTGCTTGATGGCAGCACACGTCTCACAGTCATGGATAACCTGTGAAATACCGTCCATGGTTAAATCCACCCCTGGGGCTCGTGCCCACTTACAGGTGGCATCTCTGCCCTGATGGCCTGAGGCATCATGGGCCCATCGAGCTAGGAATAACTCTCCCTTCTGTTGTCAATCTAGGTCTATCTTTGACACCCCTATCCTTGCTGCCTGGTCTACCTGCTCATTGTTTTGGTGCTCCTCATTAGCCCAACTCTTGGGGACATGGGCATCTACATGGTGGACCTTCACAGGTAGCCTCCCTACCCTGGTAGCAATATCTTTCCACTCTTCAGCAGCCCAAATTGGTTTTCCTCTACGCAGCCAGTTGGACTCATTCCACCTCTCCAGCCATCCCCACAGAGCATTGGCTACCACCCATGAATCAGTGTAGAGGTAGAGCTTCGGCCACTTCTCTATTTCTACAATGTCCAGGGTCAGCTGAATGGCTTTGAGATCTGCAAGTTGGCTTGATCCACCTTCACCTTGAGTGGCCTCTGCGACCTGTCCTGTGGGGCTCCATACGGCTGCTTTCCACTTCCGGTTCATCCCTAAGATGCGACAGGAACTGTCAGTGAAAAAAGCGTAGCGTGTTTCCTCTGGGGGCAGTTGGTTATATAAAGGAGCCTCTTCAGCCCGTGTCACTGGTTCTTGCTCTTTATCTGTGACACCAAAATTTTCACCTTTGGGCCAATTTGTAATTACCTCCAAAATCCCAGGGCAATTCAGTTTACCTATATGGGCGCTGTCTCTGTCCCTCTGGGAGCCTCTCAGGAACCCTGGGCCAGTCCCGAGTCGGCAGACACCGGGGGCAGCCCCGACACGGCCGACAGCGGGGAGACACTCTCTGTGCCCCGAGGGTACTGAGGGCACCTGGGCTGGTCGCCTGTGCAGCACAAGAGACACCAGAGACATCGGTAGAAGATAAAGGGCCGACTCTTAGCAGGGGTTAATCCAAGGTTTTATTCTAAGAGTCTCAAAGGAGCCCCTACACCTCAGGGGCCTCCTGCCCACAGCCCCGGGAGATGTGCCAAGGTTACATTTAAAGGGAGGTGGAAACCCAAAGTAGATAACATTTGACTAACCAAGAAGTGACCCTAAGGGATGGGTACTGGGGGATGGACATTTAGGACAGCGTATGGGGCAAGGCTTGGGGGGCTGACCCCTGGCCTCTGGCTGATCACTCGACATCCTGGACCGAAGCTTCTGGATGGAGGGGATGGGATGCTGAGTGATTGACAGAGAGCCAGGGTGGGGGTTTGGGGATGATCTCAGCAAGGGAAAGGGATTACACAGGTAAAGGGAGGGGGGTACCATCTGGGATGAACCATTTGGGAAAAATACAGGTATTCAAAAACAAAACTATTACAAAATATTACAAAGTATAAAAACAACTACAACACACCACCCAGACCTGGTGTTTGCTGCGCAAGTGCCCAGATCTGGAAATTTCCCAGGGCTGGCACAGCCCAAGTCCAGCAATTTGCTGGCACAGAAAGCCAAAATCTGGCAATTTCCTGATGCCAATACAGGTGCCCAGACCTGGTGTTTGCTGCCACTGCCAGTGCTCAGATCTGGATATTTCCCTGTTCTGGCAGAGCCAAGTCCAGCAATTTTCTGGCAAAGAAAGCCAAAATCTGGCAATTCCCTGCTACCATCATTGGCAATGTTAAGATCCGGTGTTTGCTGGCACCACCAGTGCCCAGATGCGGGAATTTCCTGGTGCCGGCACAGACCCAGTCGAGTAATTTTCTGGCAAAGAAAGCCAAAACCTTGTAAATACCTGGTGCTGGCCCCACCCAGACCTGGTGTTTGCTGGCACTGCCAGTGCTCAGATCCAGCAGTTTCCCAGTGGCAGCACAGCCCAAGTCCAGCAGTTTGCTGGCACAGAAAGACAAAACCCGGCAATTTTCTGGTGATAGCACCGGCACCACCCAGATCTGCAGTTAGCTGGCACCGCCAGTGCCCAGATCTGGCAATTTCCCTGTGCCACCACAACTCAAATGCAGCAATTTTCTGGCAAAGAAAGCCACAACCCAGCACTGCCCAGATCCGGTGTGCTGGGGTTGGTTTAAAACAAGAGGGAGACCTCGGCTTAAGGCCGTGGGAAAACCCTCTTTAGTTGGGGTCAGCAGGAGCTCACGCCCATAATCCTCTTGTTCAGTTATGCAGATTGTTACTAGAAAGTTCTGAGTTCTCTTTGCTACCATTGGTTACTTTATACTGCAAAAACTGTAATATTCTTAATCCTTCCTTCCTCTTGGATCCTTCCCTCAGATCCCACCTTAACCCCTCCCCATTAATAAATGGATAAATATCCCTGCTAGACCCTGGACCCAGGCTTTTTTCTGCTTTGCTCTGTGTACTGTGCACGCCGTCCTGTTTGTTGTGTTTGCCTTCATTAAAGTTCTGTTTCCAGAGCACCAGATGGAAGCAGTCTCTGTCTGTAAAGTGGCCAGAGCTGGTTCTCAGGGAAACCACTGGCCAATGGTCCGGACGAGGACCAGAAGGTTTCACTGGTGTTTGCTGGCACCGCCAGTGCCCAGATCTGGAAATTTCCCTATTCTGACACAGCCCAAGTGCAGCAATTTGCTGGCACAGAAATCCAAAACCCGGCAACTTTCTGCTACTGGCTCTGGCACCGCCCACATCTTGTGTTTGCTGCACCAGAACCCAGATTTGGAAATTTCCCGGTGCCAGCAGAGCCCAAAACCCACCGATTTCTGTCGCTGCCAATGACACCACCCAGATCTGGTGTTTGCTGGCAGCGCCAGTGCCCAGATCTGAAAACTTCCTGGTGCCAGCACAGCCCAAGTCCAGTGATTTGCTGGCACAGAAAGCCAAGAGTTGGAAATTTGCAGGTTCTGGCTCCAGCACCATCCAGATCTGGTGTTTTCTGGCAGCGCCAGTGCCCAGATTTGGAAATTTCCCAGTGCCTTCACAGCCCAGGTCCAGCAATTTGGTTTTTAGCTAGCTTAGGCAGAGAAGTTCCTGGGACTGTGACTTTCCTTTTTCTTGGAACTGTTTAAACCTGCTCTGGACTGAAAAACCAGAAAAACACCTGCAGCTCACACCTGTGGCCCACCAAGGTCTGGGACGCTGCATTCCAGCACCAGAGGGACTTAGAAGAGACCGAGTGAGCCAACTACAACCCACAAAAAGGACTTTCTGAATTTGCCATCTCTTCAGCACTGTCAGAGGTTTTATTTAATATTATTCATTTTTCATGCTTGGGAATACTTTACTTGATAAATAAACTGGGGTTTTATTAACTTTTCCCGAGGGAAGTCTTTTCCTGAACTAGCAGGGGGAGGGGCCACTTGAACTTGGTTTCTAGACTGACCCCTTTTGGAGGTTTCCTCCCAAACTTTGCCCTAAACCAGCAAAACAGTCACAATGGAAACTTCACCAGTGGCATAATTTCCTGGTGGCAAATCTTGGGACAGAAGCTTGACCTTGTTCTCCAGGAGAGATTCTTGGCAAGAGCAGACAGGAGAAGATTCCTGGAAAACTGAAACAGCTTTCCAGAAGGGAAATGAAAATGAAAGAAACAATCCAAGATGTTTTTCTCTATTTATTTCTATGCTCCCCTTTTCCATGTTGGACTACTCCATCCCAATAGTTCTAGATGCACTGCACCTCTAAGATCGGTGACTTAGTGATTTTTAGACACTCTAAAATACCATGAGGTACAGAGAGTTTTCCTTCCCCTGTTGTTACTGGAAGGCAACACTGGAGATGTAAGTGCAGTGCTGAGCTCAGGTAGGAATCCTACCCCAAGGGAAGGTGTCCCGACAGTGTTTGCCCCTCAGCAAGGCCAATGCAGAGCAGCAAGCGAGGGGATTGCTGTGCCAGTGTGCAGGAGTCAGGGCTCTGCACCTGGGCTCACCGCTGCAAAGTTCCCGTGTTTGGACAGACTCAGGGGCTGTGCCCGGGGCGCGTGGGGCTCGAACGTGGGGCTCGTGGGGCGAGCAGGGAACGGACACGGGGACGAACGGCCCCGGTGCTTCAGTTGCAGCGGCGGCAGCGGCGGCAGAAGCAGCATAAGCATATATAACTCTATAACGATCTTTCTCTTTCTCTCTTTCTTGGTCTTTCTCTCTTTCTTTCTCTGCGTCTCCCTTTCCCGCTGTCAGGTACCCTTCTCTCGGGGTCCCTTGCCCGGCGTCCCTCTCCTCTCCCCGCCTCCCTCTCCTCTCCCCGCCTCCCTCTCCTCTCCCCGCCTCCCTCTCCTCTCCCCGCCTCCCTCTCCCCCTGCCAGGCCGGGCCATGCCGGGCCCCGCCCGTCCCGCCGCGGTCTCGCCTCCGCCCGGCTCTGGCCGTACTGGCGGTGGCGCTGCTGGGCGGGCATCAGTGCCTGGTGCGGGGGCGGCATCGCCGCCCTTTGCCTCTGCCTGGCCCAAGCCTGGCCGCGGCCCCGAGGCAGGCTCCAGTCCCGAGCCCGGCCCCGGCCCCGACTCCTCCCGGGGCCCGCGGAGGACACAGGCGGCGCGGCCGCTGCCGCCGCCTCCGCTGCGGCTTCCCCAGCCCGAGCTCCGCCGCTCGGCAGCGCGGCCGCCGGCCCCGAGCCTCCCGTGCCGCGTTGCGAGGAGCGAAGGCCTGGGCATGGCTGGTCCGGGGTGGCTGAGGGGCGCTCGGGGGCCGTTGCTGGCCCCGGGCCGAGCGCTGACAGCCGCGTCCCGCCCGCAGGGAAGGCGCACGAGGCCCTGCAGGAGCGGTACCGAGTGGGTTCGCTGCTGGGGCGCGGAGGATTCAGCAGCGTCTTCGCGGCCACGCGGCTCTCGGACGGCGCCCCGGTGAGCGGCGGGGCCGGCGGCGGGCGCAGGAGGAGGGGGCGGAGGAGGAGGAGGAGGAGGATGGGGCTGGGCAGGGCGGGCGGCGAGCTGAGCCCGCTGCTGCCCTTGGCTTGCAGGTGGCCATCAAAAGGGTGCCACGGAACCGCGTCCAGCACTGGGGCGAGCTGGTGAGTGAGCGGGGCCAGCGGCAGCAGCCGGGGCTGCCGGGCGGGGATGAGCCGAGGCCCGGCACGGTGGAAGCCGCCAGGACGCCTCGAGGGGGAGCGGGCGTGGGCGCAGCGCAGGGCGCAGAGCATCCCGGGCTGGCTCAGGGCTTCCCCAGGCCTGGCACGGCATCGGCCCCACTGAGGGCATCGTGCTCCTCCCGCAGCCCGACGGCAGCAGGGACCCGCTGGAGATCGTGCTGCAGGCCAAGGTGTCCACTGGCTTCCCTGGTGTGGTGCAGCTGCTGGAGTGGTTCGAGCTGCCCAACCACATCGTTATGGTGATGGAGCGGCCAGAGCGGTGTCAGGACCTGCAACGTTTCATTGAGGCACGGCGGTTCCTGCCCGAGGAGGTGGCGCGGGCGCTGTTCCGCCAGGTGCTGGAGGCCGTGCGGCACTGCACCAGCTGCGGGATCCTGCACAGGGACATCAAACCAGAGAACATCGTGCTTGACCTGGCCACCGGGCAGGCCAAACTGATCGACTTTGGCTGTGGCACCTACCTGCAAGAGACAGCCTACACCCACTTTGCAGGTGAGCCCACGTAAGGGTGTACTCCTGGTCCCGGGATCTCATGGCCCAACATCTCCCAGCCCAAGCTGGCTGTGGCAGCGGGGATTCTCCCTTTTGCTGCCAGTCAGGGGACTGAGTCTTCAGCTGAGTTGCTTTAGAGCGAGGCTGGGTGGGGAGCCATCTTCCAGCCCTGCTGGCAGCCTTTGCCAGCCACTCTGCCCAGGACTGGGGCTGGGCTGGGGCAGCCAGCCTGACCAAAACCCCCGTGGATGGGGGTAGCAGAGAGGGGGGTGGAACCTGTGCCCCAGCCAGTTTGATGTGCAGGCGAGAGGAAGGGCTTGCACTGCTCCACTCTCCCTGTTTGCCTTGGCTTCCTAATATTTTTGGGGCAATGCAGGCAGGGAGGATAAGGGCATGTTTTCCCCAGCACAGAGAGGGTTTTTCCTTTGCTTGTCATGGTCAGGCTTAGCCAGGGCTTCCTCTGCCCTCTTCCGACACCCGTGGCTTCTTTTCCAAGCCTAAGTTTGTGCACAAGTCCCAGGTGCTGGCGAGAGGGCAGTGGTCACCCCGTGTGCCACTGATGCAGCCCCCACACACCCAGGGTTGCTGGGGCCAGGCTCTGGGACCAGCAGCATTCCCCCACTGAACTCCATCTGTATTCCATAGGAACACCGTTCTACAGCCCCCCGGAATGGAATGACTTTGGCTGGTACCATGGCGAGGCAGCAACGATCTGGTCCCTGGGCATCCTGCTGCACCAGATGGTCTGCGGGGAGCACCCTTTCAGGAGGGGCCGGAACCTCAGCTGGGGCCAGCTCCCGCTGCCACAAGGGCTCTCTCAAGGTGGATCCTCTTCTCTGGGCATGGGGGGAATCCCAGTGCTGGGAGCCAGCAGCGGGCTCGTGAGCATCCCACTCTGGCAACTGCTGAGGAGGTGGCACATGTCCTGCTCTCCTCCAAAACTGGGAATTGATGGGAAAGTTTAGGCCCAGCCCTGAGCGCATCCAGCAAGGCCTGGGCATGGCAATAGTGGGGCAAAGCCAACAGGAGCCTTCTCTGGCTGACCGGCAGTTTCTGCTTTCTCTGCCCAGAGTGCAAAGATCTGATCAGGTGGTGTTTATCCGTGAACTCCTTGGACAGACCCACATTAGAAGACCTGTTCTCTGATCCTTGGGTGCAGGATATTCCTCTGCCATAGAAGAAGGGAAAGAGCCACAGGCACACTTTCATGCAGGGCCCTGGTAAGTTGCAGCTCCACACATGCCTTGGCAATCAGAAGCAGAGGAACCCAGACCTTTTTGTGCTGCCTGTGTCACTGCATGGGGGTCATGGGATGGGCACATGCAGCCCTTGTGCTGGAGCTGAGCTGCTCTGCCCAGCACTGGTGGCCGCCATCCAAGCTGGTTTTGCTTGTGCTGGTTCCCTGACAGCTGGGGCCCTGGGCAGACCCTGACAGCCTGGTCTCCCCCCAGGGAAGGAGCAGGTGCCCCTGGAGAAGCTGTACCGGGTGGGGATGCTGCTGCTGCTGCTGCTGCTGCTGCTGGAGACAGCCAGGATGACATCAAGGATGAGAAGCTCTTCCTCAGCCTGGCCACTGGAGGCTGAAGATGCTGGACTTTGATTCTGGCACCTTCCTCAAAGCCAAGCTCCACAGGGAATTTGCAGATGAGTCCCCACCCAGGGAAATGCTGCCAGATTTGGGCATGGCCCAGCCTGGCTGGGAAGCAAAGGTTCCCCCTTTGCTGGGGCAGATGCAACTCATCCTTCAGTCGCTGCCCAGCTGCTTTTGGCAGGGCTGGGGCATGGGCTGGGCTGGATATGAAATGGGGAGTGGGCTCCTGGCCCTGCCAACAGCCCCCAGCAGCCACCGTGGCCTGGGCTGGGGCTGGGGCTGGGGCAGCCAGCCTGACACAAACAAAGCCCCATGCTGGGAGCAGAGGTGGGACTCCAGAAGCTGTGCAGGGGCTGCTTTGCTCTGCAGGCAAGGAAGGGCTGGGCTGCTGCACTGCCCTTGTTATCTTTGGGATCACCATGATTTTGGGGGGCAGTGAAGGGTGGAAGGGAGAAAGTGTGGGCTTCCCTCACCCGTGGGTGGGTTTTTCCCTACCATGTAGGAGTTGGGCCTTCCTCAAGGCCCTGACAGAGATAAGAGTTTTTCCCATTTTTCTTGTTTTCCCTTTTTGTCTCTAATCTCTTTTCAGGAATGTGTTGTTTGTTTTTCCAGAGGAAGTGTTCTAGGTGGTCCAGTGTGGATGGGGAAGTGCTTGGGAGCAGCTGTGGCATGGATGGGCAGTGGCCTTGGAGAAGGCTGAGGCCATGGTTTGGGAGCAGCTTTTCTTGCAGCCGTGGGTGTCGTGAGGTGGGTCCCTGTGTGCTTGGCAGGGTGGGATCAGAGCTTTTGGGAGATGGCAGCGAGCACAGGAGCATCCCACTCTGGGCAGCTGCTGAGGGCTGGATGTGCCGTGGCTGGCTGCAGGCTGGGCACATGTCCTGCCCTCCTGCTCTGCTGCCAAAGGCAGCAGGGATGGGCAGCTCTGGGCACAGCTCTGGGCACAGCCAGCATGGCCTGGGCACCGCAGGCCTTGGCACAAGGGCACAGGAGCCCTCAGCTGATGGGCAGTTTCTGCTTTCTCTCCTTGCAGCTGGGCTCTGCGGCTGCTGAGGCTGCTCTGGGCTCTGCCAGGGCTCTGCTGGGCTCAGCCCTGGGCCCAGCTGGGCTGGCTCTGCCCTCACATTGCTCTGACAGCTCTGCATCAGACGAGCCCGTTGCGAGCACAGCGCCTGAGCTTTCTGCTTTGGCAGCTGAGTGAGACTCTGCTGCAGGCCCAGAGATTGCAGCTGGGGACACACATCCAATTGGCAAGAACCCAAACTCTCCACAGTCCCAGCTGAACGCCTGGATCTGCACAGGGTGTTTGTCTGTCCCATTCCTCCTTCTTGATTGGCTGGAATTGTGCAGTTGCACTTTTTTCCTCCTCTAGAAGTGCCTGAGTGGGCCAAAGCTGGCGAGTGGGCCGTGTTCCTGAGTTCTGATGGATTGCTGAGCTTCTTTTGTAATTCTTTGCTAATGATGATGTGCTTTGCTGAGCTTATCCTTTTGTCATGCTTTGCAGCTGTGCATGATATAAATGCCACAATTCCTTCAGTTGGTGTCTGTGTCTTTGGTAGTGACCCTGCCCACTGGTGAAACAGGGCCCCCTCTTGCCTAGGTGTTACCTGGGAAGGCAAAAAGTCTCCCTCCAAAATTCCCCCTTCCTCCTTGTTCCCCCCTTCATACCCTGAGCATGATGTGCTCTGGTCTGGGCTGTGCCCGGGCTCAGTTGGGGTCACCTGTCCTGGCTGTGTCCCCTGCCAAGCTCCCCCGCAGCCCCAGCCCCTCCCCAGCGTGGCTGGACGAGGGGCAGGACAGGCCTTGGCTGTGCTCAGCTCAGCAAGAACAAAACCATCTCTGCGTGCTCAGCCCTGTGCTCAGCACCCGGCCCAGCAGTGTCTCAGTGCCAGGGGCTGTGCCCTCAGTGCCTGCCAGGGCTTTCCATGGCAACTGCCGGGCCAGGTGCCCCAGGTGTCCCCCCCAGTGCCGGTTGCCATGGACACAGTGCCCAGCCCTGCCCCTTTCTGTCTGGCTGACCTGGCCTTTGGCCCTGGCAGTGCCCTTGGCTGCTGGTTCCTGGTGCCTGAGTGGCCAGCGCGGCGCTTGCTGCTGCCGCTTGGGGTGTGGCATCCCGGGTCGAGGACGGTTCTGTGGCGGCGCCTCTGCCACATGGGCCAAGCACATGCATACACCAATGTGGGGGACAGTAACTGGCCTCTATTAACGGTTGGTCAGGGTCTTTTATAACAGGGGGTAACGGTCAGTAACAGTAAAAGGGGAGGGGTTCTGCGTGATCTCGCGATATCTCAAGACCTCGCGATATTTCCCCACATTTCCCCCCCCTTTTATGACCAGTTAAAAACAAAGCAAAACTGGCAAGTAGGAAACATGTGTAACTGGCAAAATGCAATTAACTTGAACAACATAACACAACTGCAATAAACTTGTAACTGCAAATGTTTAACAAACGGAAAGCTAACTATCTCTAACTGGTTTTTTCTAAAAAAAACCCCACAAACTTGTTTAAAATGTAAGGCGACCAGTCATGGGGGTGACTGAACCCTGTCTTTGAATATCTTTGTAGGACCTCCTCAGTTGTTTTTTTTTGTTTGTTTGTTTTTTTGGTTGGTTGGTTTTTTTTGTTGTTGGTTTGTTTGTTTTTTTTTTTTTAGTTGACCTCCTAGGACCGAATTATTTTCCCAGAGTCTGCGACCTGTTTGATCTTAAACTAGAGAGGATTTGGTGAGTCCATGTCCGGACTTATGTTCCCTCCAAATCGCCCCTTGATCCTTTGACACAGGGAAGAACTCTGGGTTACTTGGCATTCCATCCAAGTAGAGCCAGAACCTGGCCAGAGCTCGAACTCTACTTGATGGATACCTCTTTACATTTTTGCTGAGCTGTTTTTCCCCCCCGTCCTTCTCTGTGCCAGCCGCTCCTTTAGTTTGGTCACTGAGTTCTTTCACGACCCTGGTATGGTCTGCCATCGGGCTGCTTGATGATTCATCGCAGCCTTTAGGAAGCGGGGTATACGGGTCGCGGGGGTGTCTGAGGATTCAGTCCTGAAAAACAAACTTTACAAATTTCATTAGTTTTTGTCCTGAAGGTATGGTTTTATCGACTTAAGCGGGCACCATTTGATTTTACTATTTTTCTTGACGGCTGCGTACCCTTGCCCTGTGAGTTCCAGTCTCCAACCCTGTTCCCATTCCCCTAGTTCATTTTTAATTATGACCTGTGGACCTTCCTCAAGTGCTCAGGTAGCCCAGTGTCACAATGTTAAGGTGTTCTTCTGGCCAGAAAGATCTGTTCACTGTATAGTTTGCTAAACAGTAGGCTGCTGCAGCAATTTGTGAAGGAGTGAAGGAGGAACTGGCTGACGGTTGGGGCTGTTAGGTCAAAACCCAGCACTTTGTATACAATAGAACAATATAAGTTTAATAATTACCATGAAAGTTATATAACGATAGAGTATAAAAACACGATCATCTCGAAAGTATGGTCGGAGTCAGATTTGAGTTGAATACTCCTGACACCCAGAGCTCTTAATAAAAGCACCTGCATATAATCGCTTATGTGATTATGTGTTTCTGAACGCTAACATTCCCCCCGCTGCTCCCACTCTCATCTAAAATGGCAAACCACCCGAGACCATAAAGAAGATGATTACGTCACCTAATCAGCAAATATGAAACTCCCATAAGACTTAGCAGAAAAGGATTACATAACAAAAACCCCTAGAACAACCAACCACCATGCAAATAAAGAATCAAAATAACATTTCTAAACAGAGGGAATATAGGACAATATCAAAGACCCTGGTCACAACTTTTTCCCTTCGTCACCCTAACCAGAGGGGGCCACAAGCAGTATAAAGATTATGAACCTGAAACCAACAGGCATCTACTCAGAGACTCTCGTGAGGAAAGCAGACCCAGCTCTGCTGGAGGACGGAGCTGACCTCCTCCTCCTCCACGCCATCTCGGGAGGAGCGGTGGTGTGCGCACACCCCATGGGTCCCCTGCCTAGACTGTTTCCAGTAAAGCTGAAATCACTAAAGAGCTGCTCACGTGCCATTCATAACAGTCTGGGGGACTGGTCCGGGACAGGCCACACCCAAAGAGCACTGAGGGCCTGCGGGATATCTGGCCCTATCTGGAGCGGTCGGCAGCAGCCTAGGACCAAAGAGTGTGGAGGAGCATGGGTAAGTAAAGGCGGTGTCAGGAGTAGGAGGCAAGCGAAAGTAGTGTGTGTGAGACGGGGCCCGGCAGCTCGGAGCCCCGAAGCAGCTGTGGGCCTCCGAGTACCGTGGTTCCGGACTCCTGCGAGGGGACCGGCCAGAAACGGAGGGAAGCAGGAGAAGCCTGAGTGAGTGAGACGCCTCCCAGAGGGATAAGGTGGGCCCCCCTCCAGGCATGGGAGGAATAGAAATGTGAGTGTCACGCAAGGGGTCGGCCTTCCCCCTTCAGGCTTGGTAGGCGCCCTCAGGGCGTGCTGAGGGTGGCAGACGAATTGGTGAGTTGGCACACAAACCCCGAACGGAGCTCCGGGTGCGGGGAGGATCGGGGCAGTGTGAGTCACGCACAATCCCTGGAGTGGGGGGACACAGGTCCCTACGGGGGTTTGGGGTGCCCCGAGTACAGCAGCAGCACTGAGTAGATCCAAGAGGGCCCCAGTGCCCAGGCTCGGGCAGCGGTGCTGGGGGTTCAGTGTGCCGCGGTTCAGGTAGAAACCGTAAACCCACTGGAGGCCCCTGGGGGCATTGGGGTCACAGGGCAGGGCAGGGCTGGGCTTACAGGGCAGGGCAAGGCCGGACCTGCCCCTTCCTCCCCCACACACAAAATGTTTGGAGCCAACAATCTCCTCCAGTCTGTCACAACAGGCAGTGTTGGAGGTGCAATCCCAATTGTGGCCAGGGGGACCTGGCTGAGAAGGACAGTTCTTTTCCATAGGAAGGAAAGCACAGAGCTCCAAGGTTTGGAAGGCAGGTGAGAGCCTCAGTAGGCCAAGGCCAGCCAGACTTGTCAGTAATAGCAGATTTTGGATTTAGGGAAGTTTGGAGGTGGATACCCAATCTCGGCCATGGGCACCTGGAGAAGCAGGACAGTTCTTTCCCATGGGAAGGACAGCATGGAGCCTCCCCCAGTGTTTTGGGGACAGATGAGAGGTGACCCTTGTGAAACCACTGCCAGCCAGACTTGTTCTGGCAATATTCCTATGGGAACAATCCCTGGACTGAAGGAAATTTGGAGATGAAATCCCAATTCTGGCCATGGGTGCCTGGAGCAGAAGGACAGTTCTTTTCCATTGGGAAGGAAAGCACAGAGCCCCAGTGTTTCAGCAGCAGATGAGAAGTGACCCTCAACATGCAAAGGTCCCTTGGAGCAGTCAGGCAGCCCATGGGAGGCCAAACCAGCCAGAGCTGTTCTGTGTTCCCTTGGTTTTATGGGGCTCCAGAGTGTCACAATGGTGCCTTGGATCCATGAGGCCTCGCAGTGTCATAATGGTGACTTGATTCCATGGGTTCCAGCAGTGTCACAATGGCCCCTTGATTACATTAAGACCTGCAGTGTCACAATGGTCTCCATGGTTCCCCAGGCCCCACAATGTTGCGTGACTCCTCTGCTCCATGAGCCCTGCAATGTCACAATGGACCTTTGGACCCTGGGGCTTTGCTGTGTCACAATGGTCTCCTCTGGCTCCACAGTGTCACAATGGGCCATTGATGACAGGAGGCCACTCTGTGACACCCTGGAGCTTTGGTTCCATGCAGCCCTGCAGTGTCACAATGGTCTCCTTTGGTTGCCCAGTGTCACAATGGACCACTGATGACGTGAGGCCCTGCAGTGTCACAATGGACCTTTGGTTCCATGCAGCCCTGCAGTGTCACAAAGGCCTTTTGGTTTCACGAGGCCCCACAATATCACAATGGTCCTCTTGGTTCTGTGGGGACCCACAGGGGCACAATGGTCTCCATGATTCCATGGTGCCCCTCAGTGTCACAATGGTCTCTGTGATTCCATCGTGCCTCGCAGTGTCACAATGGCTCCTTGGTTCCATAAGGCTGTAAAGTGTCTTAATTGTCTTTGCATGGTTCCATGAGGCCTTGCAATGTCACAATGAACCTTTGGTTCCATGGAGTCTTGCAGTGTCACAATAGCCCCTTGGTTCCATGTCACGCCAAAGTGTCATAATGGTCTCCATGGTTCCATGAGGCCTTGCAATGTCGCAATGGACCCTTGGTTTGATGAGGCCTCTCAGTGTCACAGTGACACCTACATTCCATGGAGCCACACAGCGTGAGTACAGTCCCCTTGGTTCCAGGAGGCAATGTCAGAAGTGTGCCTTGGTCTCAGAGGGCTCCACAGCGTGACAATGGTCCCTTAGTCTCACAGGGCCCCACAGTGTCACAATGGTCCCTTGGTGTCACAGGGCCCCACAGTGTCACAATGGTCCCTTGGTTCCATGGGCCCTGTGCTGCTGCATTCCCCCCTCTCCTTCTCAGGCTGCCCTGCCAGCTGAGAAATGCTCCTTGGGGCTCAGCCTTGGCCAACAGCCCCTGGGCTCAGCTCCTCTGTAGCTCATCACAAACACTGTCTGCTCCAGGCACTGCTGCTGCCCAACCAGCTCCTGGTTCCTTTAGCAGCAGCCCTGGGAACTGTTTTTGTTTCCTCAGTGGCACAACATCCCTGTTCTCACCCTGCCAAAGAAAGCTGTTGGTGCCCAGTGCGGCCAGGATGAGCCATTGCTGGGACTGAAGCCCCTCTCTTGGGGCCCTGCAAACAGCGCTCCAAAAGGAGCCCTTGGAGCTCTCCTGGGCCAGCGACTCCCTCTGAGCGGGGCCTCTCAGAGCCGGGAACTCTCCCATTTGCTGCACTCGGGGATCCTGAACAAGCACAGAGCCTGGGCCGATCCCCCCACTCCTCCAGGCTCCCACCGGAGCAGGCTGTGGCGCCTTCCCCTCCACGTGAACAAGCGGCCGCGACTCCGCTCCCGTGTGAGCAACCGCTGCTGCTGACCCTTCCCAAAACTGAAGAAAAACAGGTAACCATCCCCAAAGTCAGATCTCCCTTGGCCTATTGAACAAGGCAGCGAATGAGGAGGGCAACCACGGGAGACAGTGAGGATGAGGAAGAGAAGCCCCGTTTCTTCCCTTTACGGGTGGTGCTGATGGCTCCTGGAGTTATTGGCTTTGTACACGCCCCGATAGACACCAGTGATGTGCAAGCGTTCAAGAAAGAGATGGGAAAATTAATGGATGATCCTTTGGGGGTGGCAGAAAGGCTAGATGAATTTCTAGGGACCAGCACCTACACCAAGGAGGATCCAAGTGATCATGAGATCACTGTTCAACAATGAGGAGAGGGACATGATCAGACTAGCTGTGATCAAAGACTGGGAAAAGAGAAACCCCAACAGGGAAAGCGGGGATGAGAGATGGCCAAACCAAAAATTGTCCTGGAATGCCCAGATGGAGGAGGGGAGGCAGAAAATGATAATTTTAAGAAATATGATAATTCAGGGTATCAGGGAAGCGGTACCCAAGGGACAGAACATGAGGAAGGTACTCAGAGAGTGCCAGGGAAAAGATGAAACTCCCACGGAATGGTTGGAGAGGCTCCGCAAGGGCTTGAGAATGTATTTGGGCATGGATCCCGATTCTCCGATCAGGGCGGTTTTGCTAAAAACTCAATTTGTAGCAAAATCCTGGGATGACATTCGGAAAAAGTTAGAAAAGATACATGGGTGGCAGGAAAAGGGGTTGCAGGAGCTGCTTCAGGAAGCCCAGAAAGTCTACATGAGACGAGACGAAGAGAAACAGAAGATCCAAGCTAAGGTATTGGTAGCTGTGGTAAGGGAAGCACAAAAACAGGAGCAGGTCAGAGACACGGTGAAGAAGGCGCTGGCAAAGAAACAGAACTCTTCCCAAGGAAAAGGATCGAATGATCAGAGGAGAGATTTCGAGTGCTATTACTGCAAGCAAAAGGGACACATCTGAAGGAATTGTCCCAACAAAGCCAAGGACCAGGCAATGTTTCAAGAAGTTTAGGGGTGTCAGAGGCTTCTCAGTTTGGGGTCCGGAACACTGAGGGAGCCCTTGATAAAATTAAAAGTAGGACCCCACAGGCAGGAGATGTGGTTTATGGTAGACTCGGGGGCGGAACGGACAGCGGTGCAGCAGCTGCCACAAGGGTGCTCTCTGAGTGATGACTCACTGATGGTAATCGGGGCAAAAGGGGAACCCTTTGAGCTTCCAATCATAAAAGATGTAGAAATAGAAACAGAAAACAAAAGACGTACAGGACATATATTAATGATACGGGATGTGGATTTTAATTTACTGGGGCGGGACATGATGGTAGCCCTAGAAATCGGCTTGGCAGTGGAGAATTCCTGGCTCAGGCTGAGAATGTATAAACTCACCATTCAGGAAGAGGAGAAAATAGACCCGAAGGTGTGGTATGTCAAAGGGGAAGCTGGGAGGTTGGACATAGAGCGGATTTGTGTCGAAATTGGGAGACCAGAAGACCCTATACGAGTCAAACAATATACGGGTCAAACAATATCCCACCGCCATGGAGGGGAGAAAGGGATTGAAACCAGTGATTGACGAGTTGATAAAGAAAGGAACGTTGGAGCCATGCATGTCTCGGCACAACAGCCCAATTTTGGCTGTGGAAAAGACAGATGGGAGCATTAGGCTGGTGCAAAAATTAAGGGCTGTGAATCAGAGCACTAAGACTTTGTTCCCCATGGTCTCAAATCCTTACACTTTGTTGAATAACATTTCTCCTGAGGACACGTGGTACAGCGTGATTGACTTGAAGGATGCTTTTTGGACCTGTCCTTTAGCAGAGGGCAGCAGAGATTATTTTGCATTTCAGTGGGAAGACCCAGAGACGAACAGAAAGCAGCAGCTCAGGTGGACATCGTTGCCTCAGGGCTTTGTGGATTCCCTGAATTTATTCAGGCATGCACTTGAGCAGGTGTTGAGTCATTTTGTACCAACAGAGGGGACAAAATTGCTACAATATGTAGACCATTTGTTGGTTGCAGGTCCAAGGGAGGAGGTTGTAAGGGTGAGCACCGTTGAGCTTTGGAACTTTTTAGGGGAAAAGGGATTGAAGGTGTCAAAGTCGAAGTTGCAGTTCACAGAGCCCAAGGTCAGGTACTTGGGACATTGGTTAACCAGGGGAAAAAAGAAATTGGATCCAGAGGGGGTGGCAGGGATTATTGCCTTACCACCCTTGCAAACAAAAAGGGAGGTCAGACAGCTTTTGGGGTTGTTGGGATATTGCCAGCAGTGGATTGAAGGGTACAGCGAAAAGGTGAAGTTTCTATACGAGAAACTCACCACAGACCGAATCAAATGGATGGAGAAAGACAAAGAAGAATTCAGGGGAGTCAAGGAAGCACTCACAGCAGCACCAGTGCTGAGCCTCCCTGATGTGAAGAAACCCTTTCAGTTGTTTGTGGACGTGAGCAGTCACACAGCACATGGGGTGCAGACACAGGACTGGGCAGGGGCCCGGACACTGGTGGGTTACTTGTGAGGCTTTTGGATCTGGTCAGCAGGGCTGGCCCACCTGCGTGCAGGCGATTGTCGCTGTAGCATTGCTGGTGGAGGAAGCCAAGAAGGCAACCTCCGGCGCACCATTGGTAGCATTTGCACCGCACAACGTGCGGGACATACTACAGCAGAAGGCAGACAAATGGCTCACTGATGCTAGATGGCTGAAGGATGAGGCCATTTTGATTCACTCGCAGGATTTGGAATTGAGAACAACGACCGCACAGAACCCTGCACAGTTTTTGTTTGGGGAAGCTTCAGAGGAGCTTGTTCACGATTGCATGGAGGTGGTTGAATTACAAACAAAGATCAGAGGGGATTTAGAAGAGGAAGAGTTGGATGAAGGAGAGAAGTGGTTTGTGGATGGATCAAGCAGGGTAGTTGATGGGAAAAGGAAATCAGGATACGCAGTCGTGGATGGACAGACGGGAAAAGTGATTAAAGCAGGTCCCCTGAGTGCGACTTGGTCAGCACTGGCATGTGAACTGTATGCAGTTCTGAGAGCCTTGAAGGGACTGAAAGGGAGAAAGGGAACAATTTTTACAGATTCTAGGTATGCCTTTGGAGTGGTTCAGACTTTTGGGAAAATCTGGGAGGAAAGGGGGCTGATCAACACAAGGGGGAAGGGACTGATGCAAGGAGAATTGATCCGGCAAATCTTAGAAGCTCTAAGGGGGCCAGGGGAAACTGCGGTGCTCCATGTAAAGGGACACCAGGCAGGAATTCAGTTCCGACCCGGAAGAAACAATTTGGCAGACCAGGAAGCCAAGACCGTGGCACTGATGACGGTGAATACCCCGTAGATCAAAGGGACTGAGGTCCCAGATGATCCTCCACAGCCCTCTCAAGAGGAGATTGAATGTTACGAAAAGATTGGAGGAAAATTGAAAGAAGGTAACTGGAGATTACCTGATGGGAGAGGACCAGTTTCTAAAGGTTTTACCAGGAGGATTTGTGGAAACTGCACCAGCGAACACACTGGGGGGCACAGGCCCTGGCAGAGCAATTTTTGAAATTTTTCGTGTGCAAGGGAATTTACGAATTGGCCAAAGAAGAGGTACAAGGATGCCTGAATTGCCAGAAAGTTAACAAGACAAGGGCAAAACAGGCCAGCCTGGAGAATCGCCCCGTAGCGTACCGACCATTTGAAAGAATTCAAGTTGGTTTCACAGAATTGCCAAAAGTGGGGAGATTCAAATTTGTGCTTGTGACCATGGACAAATTGACCCATTAGGTGGAGGCTTTTCCTAGCCCATGGGCAAGGGCTCAGACAGTGTCCAGAAAATTACTAGAGGAAATTGTACCCCAATATGGGGTGGTGAATTGCATTGATTCAGACCAAGGAACACATTTTACATCAAAGATTATTAAGTAGATGGCTGATGTGCTAGGCATTCGGTGGGAATACCACACTCCGTGGCATCCCCAGAGCTCAGGACAAGTGGAAAGGATGAACCCGACCTGGAAAGTGCAGTTGTCTAAATTAATTTTAGAAATCGGATGTCTTGGTTGAAATGCCTGCCTCTAGCATTGCTTAATATCAGGATGATGCCTCATTCAGAGACGGGACTCTCACAGTTTGAAATGCTGTATGGGATGCCATATAGACATGGGATCCCGGTGGGACACCCAAGGCTTGAGGACTGTCAGATTTCAACCATATTTGGTTACAATCAACAAAAATTTGCAAGAACTCAGGAAACAAGGGATAATATCTCAGAGTGCTTCTCTGGGATTCACTATCCACAAAATCCAGCCGGGTGACAGAGTGCTTGTCAAAGTGTGGAAAGATGTACCCCTCTCCCCTCACTGGGAAGGCCCCTTTCTTGTGCTCCTGACAACAGACACAGCCATTCGGATGGCAGAGAAAGGCTGGACACACGCATCTAGGGTGAAGAAAGTCGAACATCAGGAGGAAGCGCCCGAGTGGAAGGTCACTTCTTCCCCAGGCGACTTGAAACTCAGACTCCAACATCCTTGTAAATGACCAACAGTGATCGGATAGGTTGTAGACTGTCTGACTGTGTATGCTATCCGTTTGTACATTTCAAATGTGAATACTGTCAGGGAGTGTTTGTTGTACACTGTAGAAGGGGACAGAGGCCAAAGGGGTTGTGCACTCAGTGTCTGGAGGAGGAGCTTGAGCTGACTGACCGAATCCTAACCCTAGCCACAAATCTAGAATCATTGAATTAGATTCACAGGAGTGGTTTCAGATTTTTCAGAACGGGGTGCGTGGAAAGCTTAGATCAAAGGCAGAGATTCTGGATGTGGAGTGCCGGAAATCAATCAAGGTACCGTGCAGCTCAGATGCCGTCAAGGTTTCACGGTGAGGCGCCTTTAAAAGGAGGTATGCGGCTAGGTCAGAAAATGTGTTCCCTGAAGAATACTCCTGCTGCTGCGAAGATGGTCTTCCCCACCGCTGGTGGCACCCCAGGGGGAGGAGGCAAAGGCAGAGGAGTACGCCTGGTGGGAATCCTGATTGGCCTGAGCCTGGCCATGTGCAGGACGCAGTCTGCACATTGAGGTCCCCATGAGAGGCGGAAACGAGAGCTCTGCAGATGAGTGCGGAAGTTGCACTCAGGTGGTCCCAGTTGTGCAAGGGGATGGGAAACCCTCAGCATACCAAGCCCTGGAAGAATGCATCAAGGAGCCTGGCAGGTACTCTTGGGTGAATGGCACAAGGGTCAAATTATGTAAATTGGACAAAGAGATTTGGTGTATCAATTCTGAGGCAGGGTCAAGGAACGGGCAGTCAGATGAGCACAAGCATCAGATACGGAAACGGAGTGCAGAAATAATGTCAATTCCCATTTGTAACCAATGCAATCGAACCATGTGGGCTGGGGGAAAAACTGAATCGATCTTTGTCGCGGATCAATATGTGAACCCATTGTGTTATGACAATGCGAGGCTGGGGATATGCACGATGAACGGGAAAATGTATTGGATGGGAAGAATTGTTAAATTTGATAGCAAGTTTACCTTAAGCGGAGAACCAATCATATTGGATTTGGCACAGGTGAATGATGATAGGGTGTGCCTGAAATATGACCGGGTTGTCTGTTTCATGAAAAATAAAGATGGTGAGCATCCTGAGGGAAGAATGAGAGAGATCACTCAGGAATTGAAGAGAAGGGAGTCAGAACTGAGGAAGAAACAAATTGAACAAGAGAGATTAAAAACTCTGGAAGAACAGTATGAATTACTTGAGAAAAAAATGCTGATGGGGAATTGCCTTCCCCGGACAGAAATCGATTGATTTGATGCAAGAAATTGCAACTGAACTGGGATTGTCAAATTGCTGGATTTGTGAGGGGCTGAAGTCAGCAGAGAAATGGCCATGAAAAGGGGAAGGTTTGGCTCCGGAACAGCTTCTGAAATGGGAAAATCCAAAAGTCTCAAAGTGGGCACAGAGGCCTTAGGGGTAGATTTTGGACCAGAGGGTAATTGGAACTATTTGCATCAGTCGGGAAGGAAAGGAATATACTGAGATGGTGGGATACACTCCGTGTGTAACTACCCTGACGGTAAATTCAAACAACAAGGGCAAGGTCTGGCAACCAGAACCCCTACGGGGTACTGGAGCCGGAAGAATGAGACCAATTGCGAATGGAACAAAAGGATAGGACTGTGATGAGTCAAAAATCCTGGAGCCAACCCTTTCAAATCCTTGGAGGGCCTGAGGGAATACTGGGGAGACCCAGGGAGGACGAATATCAGATGGAAAGCCCCAGATGGAATTGATTGAATTTGCGGGAAAAAGGCATACAGTGAGTTACCCCCGAGGTGGAAGGGATCATGCACTCTGGGCATGATCCGGCCAGTCTTCTTTACTCTCCCTCGAATGAAAAGTAACCTACTAGGGGCTCCTCTGTATGAGACCCTGAGGAGGGAGAGGAGAAGCTTGAAAAAGATTATACCTGTAATAAGTGGTAAACAAACCTGGGGGGAGGAAGAGTGGCCGGCTGCAAGAATAATTGATTATTATGGACCGAGCACGTGGGCTCAAGATGGAAGCTGTGGGTATAGGACTCCGATTTACCTACTGAGCTGGCTGATTCGGCTGCAGGCAGTGGTGGAAATTGTATCAAATCACACCTCTGAGGCTCTGGATTTACTTAGTCAGCAGCACACCCAGGTATGGGCATTTGTGTACCAAAATCGAATAGCTTTAGACTATTTGCTGGCCGAAGAAGGGGGAGTGTGTGGAAAGTTCAATGAATCAGAATGCTGTATTGAGATTGACAGTTATGGGGAGACCATAAGAGGATTGGCAGACAAAATCAAGAAAGTGGCCCAGGTCCCTGTTCAAATATGGAATTCAATTTTGCAATCTTCGTGGTGGGACAAATTGTTTGATGGGGCCTGGTGGAATACAATTATGTTCTTCATGCTGTGTTCAGTAGCCGGAATCCTATTCCTGCCATGTGTAATTCCTTGTTTTATTAGACTGATCCACTCCGTCATACAGGGGATGCAGATAGCAATAGTGCCCATGGACCCGGAGTTGGCTTCCAGAAGCAACACACCTAAGATCATGAGCCTGGGAGAAAAGAAGTATGCCAGCAACGCTGCCCAAGTATTGGCAAAATTTAAGAAACGAGCGAAAACAAGTGTAAACAATACTGAGTATCAGGGTATTCCACAAGGGGGGTACAGATTGGTTTAATAAAGGTTACTTTCTTTGTGAAAGACCCTTAATGGTGGGTGGCAAATAGAAGTAGATATAAAAAGAATTTAGCAATTTGGGTTATAAAAGAAGCATGAATTAAATTAGTGATATAAAAGGGGAGGGATTGTAATATATGGTAGGGATAATTCATGCTATTAATGTATGGTAAAAAATATTATGAAATCCAAAAGCATGTCTTTGACCATCCCAGCCAGCAGCAGCTGGCTATTTAGATTCAACTAGTTCCCGGACACACATTAAGATAAGGACTGATGCCTTAAAGTAAGGATAGAAGCGTCCAGGGCGATGATCACTGGATTCTTGAGTCCTCAGGAGCCACCCAAGAGCGATTATCGCCTTGCCAATTGCATCTATCAGGAAAGTCAGCAGCGCCAAACTGATACATCTGCATACACGGCTTCCCTGGAGCCGATTGACACCAATGGCACACCTGGACCCAGCTTTTGTCCAGCTCTGCACATGGAAAGAAACAGCGATGCGTGTGAAGAGTTACAAAGGAAATTTGGTCATCTTTGCCTCGGGCACAATGAACTGTATAAAACCTCTCTGCAAGAAGCAGCGTGTGTGAATGGGGGAGACTCTGACACTCGAGGGGTCAGGTCCAGGTTCACCCAGCGCCAAACTCGGGCTCGACGCTGTCTCTTTGGCTGTGGTGGTTTCGAATATTGGAATTCGGTCTTGCAGACAAATTAATAAATCTTTGCTAAATTTTTGATAATTTTGGCTCACGATTTGATCATTTATAACAATGGGAAGCAAAATTCCAACTCTTCACCCTCTCAGGCCATCCCAATGAATTTGGGAAGTTTGCAACTTTTTGGAACTACTTGAGTTGATCAATGGGAAGTAAAGCTTTTCTGAATTGAGGAATCTTAAACCCCCAATTCTTCTGTGCCTTCAGTAAGATGTTTTTGTGCTGAAGGAAATTACTTCAATGAGAAAATAATTTCAGCAGGGAGTGGGACCTTCTGGCAGAGACCAAGTGTTGCCAGCAGTTGCTCCAGGTGCTGCTGCCAACAGCCCCTGCAGGAAGGAGCACAGCCCCCAATGCACGTGGGCTTTGGCTCCCTGTGGCACAGAAGCCCCCGGGGGCACAGGTCTCTGGAGCAGGAGACGGGCACCAGCGCTGCCAGGGCTCGGGGGGTGGCAGCTCTGCTTGGGCAGGGACTCTGCCACACCTGCTGATGTCAGCGCCCCCTGGGCCCCAGGGGTCAGAGCAGCATTCATGCCCTGGCCCACACGTTCCTTGTGCGTGTCACACCCGCGGGTTTAGGATGGCCACCAGCTGGGACGAGTCCCAAGGAGGCAGTGCCAGCTTCTCTGGAAGGTCCTGTGCCCTTCCCAGCACGGCGTCAGCAGCCCTGGGGGCTCCTTCTGCTGCCCTGAGGCCGCAGAGCCGAGCAGCGTTTGCTGATGCTCTGAGCCCTTCCTAAAGATCCTGTGCGGGCTGTCTTAGACACCTGGGGCCAGGCATTCCTTCCAGCCTGGGCCACTTTGGCTGGGCTGGGGGCGGCCCCAGGGCAGGCGGCAGTGTGTGCAAGGGCCCTGGCTGGCACGCTGCAGCACGGTCACCGTGCCATGGAACGGAACCCGGTGACCAAGGCCCCTTTGTGACACGTGGGAAATAGAAGCTTGCCCGGGTGCTGGGAGCACGCAACGGGGCAGAACAGGACAGAGCAGTGCCGTGAGGAGCCCCCACACAGCACACTCGTTCCTGTCTGACCCGGAGCCTTTGCGAGGCCTTATTCCTGCAGCTGACCTTGAGGCCAGGCCACAGGACTTGGTGACGTGTGGCCTTGCCAAGACTTCTTTTCTGCAGGTGCTCTCAAGGGCAGGGTGTGGGACTTGGTGCCCCAGAGGCATCTCCCATCCCTGCCACCAGTGCCCTCGAGGCCCGACCACAATCGTTGTCAGGAGTCTCCTGTCCTTGTGGCAGGAGCCCTGGAGACCAGAGTGCAGGACTTGCTGTCCTGTAGCCTTGCCCAGGCTTCTGTCTTGAAGGTGCCTTCCAGGCACAACTGCAGGACTTGCTGACTCGGAGCTTTTCTGAGGCATCTCTCCTGCAAGTAGCCACAAATCCAGCCACTAACATGGAGCAGAGACCCCCGAGAGCGCCCAAGGTGGCCTGGGGGAAAGAGGAGGAAGAAGGCCCTGCAGCTGCCCCAGCACAGGAGACCAAAGAGGTGCTGCCAATTGAGCTGCTGCAGGAGGGTGAGTGGCAGAGCTGGGCCACAGGCTTGGTGCCTGCAGCCAGCTTGGCGCCTTTGCATCCCATTCCATCCCAACCCATCCCATCCCATCCCATCCCCTGGGCCATGCCCATGGACAGGACAGAAAAGGGGCCGGGGCCCCGCAGTGGCCGTGCTCCATCCCCTGGGGCATCCCGGGGCTCTCCCAGCCTGGGCAGGGCAGGGCTAGGCTGTGTTCTCCGGCCTCTCCCGCAGCCCCTCAGCTCTGCCTGCGCTCGCTCTTTGCCAGGTGCAGCCCTGGAGCGCACACAAGAGCAGGAGCCCGCCCGTGGCCTCTTCTGCAGAACAGCGCAGGTACCTGCAGCCATCCCCACCTGGGCTGGGCCTGCTGGCACCGCGCTTGCAGCATTGCCTGCAACATGCCTGGCTTCTTGCCCTTCTCCTACAGCTGGTTTGCAAATTCATCAAGAAAATTCGGGCGGAAGAGACCAGCACCATGGGCCCTGGGCTCAGAGCCTATTCACACATCTTCAAAACCAAGACCAGTGCTGCTCTGCTGGATATGCTCGTAGAGGAGGGCTTTTCCAACCCAAAGCAAGTAAGCAGCCTGTGGCCAGGCTTTGATCCTCCCAGGAATTGCTTGCTCGCCCAAGCCATGCCTGCTGCTCACTGGAACTCTTGGAGGCCATGGCAGCGTGGTGGCAAGGGAAGCACTTGTCTGGAGAAGCTGGGGACATTCCTCCTTCTGGCAGCTTTCCAAGTCTCCCCGTGCCTTCTCCAGGTGCCCGCCATGGTCAGGTACATCCACCAGTGGCTCCTGGCCAATCAGTTTGCTGAGCACAGGCTGAACAGGAGCCTGCTGGATCTGACGGAAGCACAGCCCGCTGACGTAGTCGTGACGCTGCTGCGTGTGGCCCCGTCCTGTGACAGGTATGGGGCCCACCTGCCCAGAGGGCCTCAGGGCTCCCCAGCCCATTAACCTGTAGAGCCTGGCCCAGGTTGTACAGGTTGTAGCCTGGCCTGACCAACAGAGAGTTCCAGAGCCCTCTGGCTGCTCCCTTTGCCAGCCCTGGCACATCGGCCCCCGAGCCTGCTGCCATGCTCCCTCGCTGCCCCTCAGAGGCCTGTCCCCACAGGGCTGGGCTGCCTGGCTGCTGCTGGCCATTGGCATTGGGCAGAGGCAGAACTGGCAGCCAGCTCAGCTCCCCCGGTGCTGTGTCTGAGACCCCCCTGAGACAGAGCTCTAACCCCACAGAGCTGCTTTCACCATGTGGAAGAGCATCATGTGCTCGCCCAGGACTGCAGAGCCAGCGCTGCTGATACTCCTGCACGTGCTGGGGAGCTGGCCCAAGCACAGCACGTGCACCGCCGATGGGGACCAAACGGCTGTCTTTGGCCTGGCTGTGAGTTTCTCTAACTGGCCTTTGCTGTCCCCAAGGCTGCCTCTCCATCCCCCTTCCCCCACTGCATCTCCCTGCCTCAGGCGCTGGCCTGAAACCTGGCCCAGGGGCAGCTCCAGGCCCAGCAGGCCCCGTGCTCCCCCTGCCTCTCTCCGGGCCTCTCCCTGCCAAGCTCGGGCCCTGCCACACGGACGCCTGGGCACTGAGCACTCTCTCGGGGGGCTTTGTCCTTTGCAGGCAACCGTGGTGATGTGGAAGATCCTCCAGGTGCCCTGTGTCCCACATATGGTGACGGTGCATTTCCCCCGCCTCTTTGTGCATCTGCTCTCCCAAGTGTTCTTCAGCACTCTGGATATGCCAGAGGAGGTCGATGCCTTCTGGAAGGGGATATGCCAGGAGGAATACGGCCTTGCCACCAGCTCCAACAGGTGCTCCATCCCACTCCTCCTGTCCCTGCCATGTCCCTGGCCAGGAGCCAGTGCTCCCAGCATGACCTGGCCTTTGCTGTGCACGCAGGTTTGCAGTGCGGACCCTGAAGTGCCTGCTCTGCCGAATGCAGCACGAGGATGTGGTGGTGGCAATGGAAAGCCATCGTGGCTGGGACACGCTGCTATGTGCTGACACCCACCACTGTGCCGTGGCTCTGCTGGCCAGGTGAGAGCCCCTTCTCCCCACAGCCTCTGAAATGTGTGCCCAGGGAGCTCCACAGAGTCCCCGAGTCGTGGGCCAGAGGGCCTTGTCACCGAGGGATGGCCAAGCAGACTGGAAAAGGCTGGCAGAGGAGGGTGCCCAGAAGAGCTGCCTCCCAAATAGCCCAGGGCCCCTTGCAGGATGCTGGCGAAAGAGCAGAGCTCTGGGAGTCAGTCCTGGCAGAGCTTTGTCCCCCTGGCCCACAGCCTTGGCTCCTTTTTCTCCTGCCAGGGAGATGTGCTGTGTCTCCATCCCCTTGTGCTCCCGCATCGCTCGCTACCTGCTACGGCTGCTCAGCACACAGGAGCCACGCTGGCAGCTGCCCGCCCTGGCCTTCCTTGTGGAGGTGAGCCTGATGGCCAGGGCTGCCTGGCTGAGCTGCCTGCCAGCTCTCTGCCCTCTTTCAGCCACAGCTGCCTGGGACGGTGCCCGCGCCCTGTGCTGCTGCCTGGGCCCAGCCCTGTGTGGCTCTGGGCTCCTGCCGGCTGGCTCCCCTGTCACTGGCCTGTGCCTTTCAGGTCCTCCCGTTCCTGGACTTGAGTGAACGTGGTGCTAAAAGAGTCCTGCAAATCTTGTCAAGGCAGCTGCAGAGCCAGTGCAGAGAGAGGCGTCGCCTGGCGCTCAGGGCCCTTCTTGAGCTCATTGAGGAGCCCTTCATGGTGAGAAGGGGGCAGAGGCTGAGGCTGAGCTGGGGAATGCAGTCGCTTGGGCTTGGCAGGGCTTTGGCTGCTGGGGCAGCTGCTCCCAGCTCTCCTGCCTCCCAGTTCAGCTGCTCCAGTGCTTGGCGACAGGCCTTTGGCCTCTGGGCCCTGCGGCAGCAGGATGGCATTTCACAAACTTGTCTTCTGCACAGACCAAAAAAATGTGGAGCCTGACTGAAAGTCTTGTGCAGTTCCTGTGGGATGCAGATGGAGAGGTAGTTTTCATGACAGTCATGCTACTCAGCTTTATCATCTTGGACAATGACACGCTGATGCCCGGCCCCATCACACTGCAGCTGCTTGAGGCGCTCCTGCCACTCTTTGACCTCGTAAGGCTCACTGCCCCCAGCCATGGCCACTGGCTGCTGCCCGCACACTTTGTGCCCTGTGCATTTGCAGGCCTGCGCCAAGCTGAGCCCCGTGCAGCCGCAATGCTGAGCTCATGTCTTCTTGCTTCCATACAGAACAATTGGCAGGTTCAGCTGATCTCCATACTGCTCTTCCGAACATTGGTGACTCTTCCACAGGAAAGGGAAAAAAAGGCCCTGAAGACACCCCTGCGCCAGAGCCTGCTGCCCCTCTTCTTCCACTGCCATGATGACAATCGGCTTGTGACACAGGTGAGGACTCGTGGGCTGCTGCCGTCCCCCTGGCAGGGGGCTCGGCTGTCTCCTGCCCTGGCGCCTGCCAGGCTGCAGCCTCCTGCAGGCCTTGGCACAGGGACGCGGGTCCTGCGCCCTGGGCTGCGGGGCCATCTGCGCGGCTCTGCTGCTCTCCAGGCTTCTCAGGAAACGCTGCTTTGTGTGGCCAAGTTCCTGAAGAGGAGGGATCTTGAAAGACTGCTGAAGAGCCAGAATCTGTGGAAGTTCAGCAAGTGCCTGGTAAGGACGGCCTGCAAGCCCCAGCCTCAGTCCGGAGAAGCCCCCTGAGGGCGCTGCTCAGAGTGTGGGGCTGGGCAGCTGTGCCCCTGCCCGCTGCTGCAGCCAGAGGCCGCGCGGGCTCTTCTCCAGGCTCCCGTGGGCCCGGTATTGCTGCGGGGCGGGCGGCCCCGCGTCTCCCCGGGCAGCAGCCGGTGCTCTGCCCTCTCCCCTCGGGAGCCCGGCGCCGGCGGCTGCTGGCCGCGCCTCAGGCCTGTGCGGCCAGGGGAGGCCGGGGCTGGGCGCAGGCAGCGCCCGGCCCAGGGGCTGAGCCCGCGCCAACCCTTCCCTCCTGCCGCTCTCTGCAGCTGGCAGAGGACAGGAGCAGAGCGGCCGAGCACCTGCGCCGGGCCCTGCCCTACCTGCAGAGCCCACAGGAGTCCTTGCGAGCGGCGACCATCAGGTTCATGGGTGAGCCACGAGCCCGGGCTCCCTCCCCGGCCCAGCCCGCCGCAGCTCGGCCCCAGCCCCGCCTGCTGCCCCGGCAGCGCCAGCCGGGCCCGGCGCCGTGGAGCCCCGCCTGGGCTGGGCATTGCTGCTGCCGCCCTCTGGCAGCCGTGCCCTGGGGCGGCAGCGTGCGGCAAGGGCCCGGGCTGAGCCCTACCGGGCCAGCAGCCCGTGTGGCCACAGCGCCGGCAGCGCCGCTGGCAGAGAGCTCTGCCGCTGGCGCCGTGACAGGCTCTGTGTTCACAGGCATGGCTGCGCGGCACCTGAGGGGGAAGAAGGAAGAGCTCCGGCTCATCTGCAGCGGTGAGTGAGGCCAGCGGGGGCTGCCAGGGGAGCTGCAAGCCCTGCCCCGGCTGCCGAGGGCTCTGCTCCCTGTGCGCACCAGGGGCGGCGTGGCCAGAGCACACCGAGATTTCAGGGCCACCCGGGGGATTCGTGGCCAGCAGTTTTGGGCTGGTCCCCTTGCTCCCTGCTCCCTCCTGCCCATGGCTAGAGCCGGCTGCCATGGCCCTGCCAGGGGGCTCTCCTCGACTCCCTGCAGATCCGGCTCTGACCATGGCTCTGTCCCTCTCTCTTTCAGCCCTTCAACACCTGACAGAGGACACCAGCAGTGCCGTGTCAGACGTGGCACTTCCAACATTGGATGTCCTCCAGGCACTACAGAGTGAGCAATATTCCATCTTCCAGAGGCTGCAAGATCAGCTCCGCAGGGCATGGAGGACTCGGCCTCGTCTCTCCAGGCTCGGCTGGCTGCGCTGCTGCAGCTCTGCAGAGAGCTGATCCCAGAGGCTCTGTCTGCTGGGGCCACCTGAGCCAGGGGGAATTTTCCATTTCTCTAAGATTGTTCTTTTCTTCTCTTTGTCTATTCTTTAGTATATGAATATATGTGTTATAATACCCAGACTCCCAGGAGCTTTCTTTTGCTACCCAGGCTCAGCAGGGCATAGGGGAAGAGGGGGGCAAGGGTGCCTGGGCTCAGCCAGCTGTCCAGGTGTGCAGTGTTGCAGGGAAAATGGCCAGAAGCCCCTTGGCCTTTGGTGGTTCTGCTGAAGCCTTTGTGCTGCCCACAGAGCGGCTGGCCAGGGCCCAGAGCTGCGGGGATCCCTGTGAGAGCGGTGCCTGGAGATGGCCACAAGCCCTGTGCCAGGCAGGAAGCGCCCTCTGTGTCCTCCTGCCCGTCTGCTGCTGGCTGGATTGCTGAGGGCTCCTGGGTGCCTCTGGATGGGGCTCCTCTGGAGCTGCTGTGGGGCTGTGGGGCTGCGGCGCTGCTGCCGGGCAGCTTGGCCGGGCTGGGGCAGGGCCTGAGGGGATGGGGCCATGAAGGGATGAGGGGCTGGGAAGCCCTGACAGGACACGGCAGTGGGAAGGCACGAGGGGGATGTGAGGGTGTGGGTGGCTGTAACGTTGGCTGGAAGGGGAGTGGCTTGGAGACAGAGAGAGCACTCACCCCGATGTTCATGTGGCAAACAGGGAGCGTTTATTCTCAAGCCCTTCCTTCTAAAGGGCCTTTGACAAACCCTGTCTGGATAATTTCATTGCTCTGATCTCTATGCCCTGTCAGAATCTGGCCAGTGAAATGCTCCAGCCCTGGGAGAGATGTGACTGAGCGAGGCCCCTGGCAGTCAAACCAGGGCTGGTACATTCACACAGCACGAGCCAGCCTGCACTGTGACACACGGGAACAGAGTGCAAGGCACAGCTCCGGGTGCTCCCCAGGAACCTCAGCTCTGGGAGCCCTGTCTGCCCCAAGCTCCAGGGGCTGCAGTGCGAGCCCGGCTGGGCTCTGCCCTGGGGCCATCCTGCAGGGACAGCTGGACACAGGGAGCATTCCCTTGCCACAAACAGCCAAGCCAGGGCTGCAGGGCAGCTGCTGCAGCCCGGACTGCACTGTTGTGTGCTGTGCTCTGGGGCTGGGGTTCCCCGCCCAGGGCACTGGGCTGGTGTGCCACAGGAGACAGAGAAGCTTCAGCTTCAGCCTAACTGAGGTGGGTGTGTGGGCTGGGAAGAGTAGGGAGGCTCAAGGGGATTCACAGAGCTCATCCTGCTGCAAGGACAAGGAAAAGGGAGAGGGAGCTCAGCAGTGAGGAGAGCTGAGGGCTGGAGAGTGGCTCTGAATGACACTAAAATCCCACTGGACCTCTGAGACATTGCTGCTCCTCAGCCAGTCACAAGATGAGTCCCTAAGCCTGGGGCTCTGCCTTCCTCATGGTGAGGGGCACCAAGGAAGGCAACAGGGTGATGGAGACTGCAATGGGCTGGGAACTCACTGGGGGAAAAGAGGGAGCAGTTGGGAAGTAAAAGGCAGGTGGGGGAGTGAACTGTTCAGAGAAGGGCTGAGCTACAACTTGAGCAAGATGAAAAATGTCATTTGGGGTCATCCCAGATTGATTTCATTTCAGAAGTTACTGAACAAGTTTAGTTTTTGGGGCGTGTCATGTTTTCCCTTGGAAGTATACACTCTGCAAACTTGGGCTGTGCTGCCAAAATGCTCAAGCAAGTCTGTGCTGCAGGTCACACCATTTCTTCTTTGGCTGATTCCAGCCCGGTGCTGAGCCCAGCAGAGCCCTGGCAGAGCCCAGAGCAGCGTCAGCAGCCGCAGAGCCCGGCTGCAAGGAGAGAAAGCAGAAAGTGCCCGTCAGCTGAGGGCTCCTGTGCCCTTGTGCCAAGTCCTGCGGGGCCCAGGCCATGCTGGCTGTGCCCAGAGCTGTGCCCAGAGCTGCCCATCCCTGCTGCCTTTGGCAGCAGAGCAGGAGGGCAGGACATGTGCCCAGCCTGCAGCCAGCCACGGCACATCCAGCCCTCAGCAGCTGCCCAGAGCAGGATGCTCCTGTGCTCGCTGCCATCTCCCAAAAGCTCTGATCCCACCCTGCCAAGCACACAGGGACCCACCTCACGCCAGCCATGGCTGCAAGAAAAGCTGCTCCCAAACCATGGCCTCAGCCTTCTCCAAGGGCACCGCCCATCCACGCCACAGCTGCTCCCAAGCACTTCCCCATCCACACTGGACCACCTAGAACGCTTCCTCTGGAAAAACAAACAAAAATTATTGAAAATAGATTACAGACAAAAGGGGGAAACAAGGTCAAAAATATACCAGGGCCTTGAGGAAGGCCCAACCCCTGCATGCCAGGGAAAAACCCACCCATGGGTGAGGGAGGCCCAGGCTTTCTCCCTTCCCCCCTGCACTGCCGCCCAAAATCACAGTGATCCCAAAGATAACAAGGGCAGTGCAGCAGCCCAGCCCTTCCTTGCCTGCACAGCAAAGCAGCCCCTGCACAGCTTCTGGAGTCCCACCTCTGCTCCCAGCATGGGGCTTTGTTTGTGTCGGGCTGGCTGCCCCAGCCCCAGCCCTAGCCCAGGCCACGGTGGCTGCTGGGGGCTGTTGGCAGGACCAGGAGCCCACTCCCATTTGTACCCACCCCAGCCCATGCCCCAGCCCTGCCAAAAGCAGCTGGGCAGCGACTAAAGGATCAGCTGCACCCGCCCCAGCAAAGGGGGAACCTTTGCTTCCCAGCCAGGCTGGGCCATGCCCAAATCTGGGAGCATCGCCCTGTGTGTGGACTCATCTGCAAATTCCCTGTGGAGCCTGGCTTTGAAGAAGGTGCCCCAATCAAAGTCCAGCATCTTCAGCTGGCCAGTAGCCAGGTCCAGGAAGAGCTTGTCATCCTTGATGTCATCCTCCCTGTCTCCAGCAGCAGCATCCCCACCCGGTACAGCTTCTCCAGGGGCTCCTTCTCCTTCTCTGGGGGGACACCAGGCTGTCAGGGTCTGCCCAGGGCCCCAGCTGTCAGGAAACCAGGACAAGCAAAACCAGCTCAGAGGGCAGCCACCAGTGATGGGCAGAGCAGCTCATCTGAAGCACAAGGGCTGCGTGTTCCCGTCTGATGAGCCCTGGGCAGTGACACAGGCAGGACAAAAAAGTCTGGGTTCCTTTGCTACTCATTGCCAAGGCATGTGTGGAGCTGTAACTTACCAGGGCCCTGCATGAAAGTGTGCCTGTGGCTCTCTCCCTTCTTCTACGGCAGAGGAATATCCTGCATCCAAGGATGACAGAACAGCTCTTCTAATGAGGGTCTTTCCAAGTCCAGCATGGATAAACACCGCCTGATCAGATCTTGGCACTCTGGGGAGAGAAACCAGAAACCACCGGGCAGCTGGAGAAGGGTCCTGTTGGCTCTGCCCCACTATTGCCATGCCCAGGCCTTGCTGGATGTGCTCAGAGCTGGGCCTAAACTTTCCCATCAATTCCCTGTTTTGGAGGAGAGCAGGAGAGCAGGACATGTGCCACCTCCTCAGCAGCTGCCAGAGCGGGATGCTCACGAGCCTGCTGCTGGCTCCCAGCACTGGGATTCCCCCCGTGCCCAGAGAAGAGGATCCACCTTGAGAGAGCCCTTGTGGCAGTGGGAGCTGGCCCCAGCTGATGTTCTGGCCCCTCCTGAAAGGGTGCTCCCTGCAGACCATCTGGTGCAGCAGGATGCCCAGGGACCAGATCGTTGCTGCCTCGCCATAGTACCAGCCAAAGTGGGTCCATTCCAGGAGGCTGTATGACCGTGTTTCTATGGAATACAGATGGAGTTCAGCAGGGGGATGCTGCTGCTCCCAGAGCCTGGCCCCAGCATCCCTGGGTGTGTGGGGGCTGCATCAGTGGCACACGGGGTGACCACTGCCCTCTCACCAGCACCTGGGACTTGTGTTGACTTAGGCTTGGAAAAGAAGCCACTGGTGTTAGAAGAGGGCTGTGGAAACCCTGGCAAGGCCCAACCATGGCAAGGAAGAACCCACTCACTGCTGGTGAAAAACCATGCTGTTATGAATTTGAACAAGGCCAGATTTTGAGAAGGAAACAGGCTCTCGTTTCTCAAAACAAACTACAGACGACAGGGAGTTTGAGATAAGCCCAAACTCCCACACAACAACCCAAAGATAATGATGCGTCCCAAACACGCTGGGTTCTCCCCCATATAGTACATCCCCCAGAAGGAGAAGAACCCCAACCCAACCAAACCCTCATTTTATAACCCCTCTCAGGTCCAGGATTGGTGGGGTTTGGATCCGCACGTTGATTGGTCGTTTTTCCAGTGTTCTCATTGGTCCTTATCGATATTCATTCTGGACCAATCATTTTCTCAGGGCATCGAATGATTGGTCAAGTCCCCTGTCCAATCACCTCCCGCCCCCCTTTGACTATCACCCCCACCAAACCCTGGACCTCCCCTCCTCAGGACCCACAACAAACACCCATCAACTCACCCCAAAACAACAAGTCCCAACCCAGCCCAAATTCAACACAAATTGGATGTAATAAGTAGCAATACGTTTGTTCATTAATTAACTCAATAGCTAAATAATTATACAATATAAAAGCAATAACTAAATAGCTAATACCGCTTGATTCTTAAATGTGCAGGCACACATGGTTGCTTGGCTTGCAGGAATCGTATAGTGCTTTGGGAATTCCATGGTAAAGATATACCTTATAAAGGAAAGTTCACCCAGTGGTCACAGAGGAAGGCTGTAACAACAATCCTTAAAATCGCAAGAATTGCTTAGGCTTGCAGGAATCGTATAGTGTTCTGAAAATTCCACTGTATAGGTATGCCTTAGAAGGAAAAGTTCACTCAGCGGTTAAAGAGGAAGACTCAGAGCCTTCATCCCACGACCACCAGAAGGCAGAAAAAGATCCCCTAGCAACTGAATGAGCAAGTGCAAAAGACAGACCACATCATCCCTGGACCCGGGAGAAAAAGGCAATAAAAGGTGGACTGTGGGGATAGGAACAGTGCGAGCCTAGAGGAGCGGAGACTCCCGGCCGCCCAGCGCTGAACTTTGCTTATTCTCGCTTGCATAATAATAAAAATATTTATAAGATCCTTAAATCCAGTGGACTCATTTATCACAATTTGGTGCCGTGACTCGGATCCAGAAAACGGGGTTGGTTCGAGAATCCTGGGGGGGCGCCCCACCACCTGGTGGCCCTGGCCTTCTCACCCGACCCCTCATCTGGACTGACGAACCTAAATTCGGGAATAAGCAAGGAAAACACTGGTAACCCTGTAAACTTTGTGCACGAAGATCCGAGCGACGACACAGGACGCGTGAATATACGAGGTGAACCGCTCGGTTGGGGTTGGGATCCCAGGGCACGGTGAATGAGACGTCCAACTGCGGACGACGTGAGAGGGACCCTCTATAGTGCGGTTCTCGTAGCCCGCGAGGGAGCGAGCCACGACCGAGGGGTTTTGTGCGTGTGTGTGTGTGGAGGTGCCTTGGAAGATGGGGCAGAAGAAGAGCAAGCCTTCTGATCCCATGGGGGAGGGTCCCCAGTTACCCCCAATACCTAAGGACAGTCCGTTAGGATTAATGATCAAGTATTGGGATGACTTTCCTACCAGAAAGGGGAAGGATAAGGCAAAAATGATAAATTATTGCATGGTAGTGTGGGGAGATAAGAATCTGGATTCAGGAAGTATATACTGGCCCATTTTCAGATCCTTTGAGGATTGGGTCTGTCAAGCCCTGAACATTTATGTGAATTCTAAAGAGCCGGTGAACTCGGAGGAGAGTGCATATGCTAAATTATGGTTGGTAGAAAGTAATGAGCAAACAGCTAGGCTGTTCCCCCTTAAGGGAAGTCAAGGGGAGGAGGAAAAAAAGAAAAAGTCTCAACCGGAGGAATATGTTCCTATTTATCCCCCCCCGTATATACCACCAGCTCCCCCTGAACCCCCCCTAAATGCATTCCCGGCATCAGCTCCTAATAGACAGCAGGTCATGGACTCCCCGGATTGCAGGAGGTGTACTCAGAGTCAGATGAGAACAGTAATTGAGGAAGGAGAGAGCAGTGGGTTGTTCCCTCTCAGAGAAATAGCATTAGGAGGACCTCAAGCTGGGATGGGGTTTGTCACTGTCCCCTTGAACTCAGGAGATTTCTGTGAGTTTAAGAAAGAGATGGGAAAATTATTAGAAGACCCTATAGGAGTAGCAGAAAGAGTGGATCAGTTCCTAGGGCCAAACATATATACTTGGGTGGAGATGCAATCCATTCTAGGCATCCTATTTACAACAGAGGAGAGAGGGATGATTAGAAGGGCAGGAATGAGCATTTGGGACACCCAACATGTTCAAGGTCCTGCGGCTGATGTGAAATGGCCCTTGCAAAATCCCAACTGGAACAAGCAGGACCCCAACCATCGTGGTCATATGCAGGACTTAAGAACCATCATAATCCAGGGCATACGAGAGGCTGTGCCCCGGGGACAAAATATAAGCAAGGCATTCAAAGAGTGCCAAGGAAAAGATGAGACCCCCACTGAATGGTTGGAAAGATTAAGGAAGAGTTTTCAGTTATACTCAGGGGTGGACCCAGAGACGCCAATGGGGCAAGCACTCCTTAAAACAGTTTGTAGCCAAATCATGGGAGGATGTTTGAAAGAAATTAGAAAAGTTAAAGGATTGGCAGGACAGAGGACTTGATGAATTGCTCAGGGAGGCTCAGAAGGTATATGTTAGACGGGAGGATGAGGCACACAAAAGACAAGTTCGGATGATGGTGGCAGCAGTCAGGGAGGGACAGCGAAACAACCTTCCAGCACGAGAAAGAAGTGGCATGAGGAGAGGTCCCCGGGATTTAGGAGGACCCCCAACTGGAGGGAGAGAAGGAACAGTGTGCTACTATTGTGGTGGAAAAGGACACATGAAGAGGGAATCCCGAAAGAGGCTTAGGGATGAGAAAATGTTCAAAGAGGATTAGGGGGGTCAAGGGCTCTATCTATTGGGGACCCAAATGTCATCGGAGCCCTTGGTAAAACTTAAGGTGGGTCCCCAGCAAACCCCCATAACCTTCCTTGTGGATACAGGGCTGAGAGATCAACAGTTCAATCTTTGCCCCCAGGATGTAAGATTTCACCTTCCACACTACAGGTTATTGGGACAAAAGGAGAACCCTTCAAGGTTCCTGTAATTAAAGATGTTTTAATAGAATCAGAGAAGAAAATAGGGGTAGGATCACTGCTACTGGTCCCTGAAGCTGATTACAATTTATTAGGAAGAGATTTAATGGTGGAATTAGGGATAAACATAACTATTGAAGAAAAACAGCTGAAAGTCAGGTTGGGCCCCTTACGGGTCACTGACGAAGAGAAAATCAACCCAGAAGTCTGGTATACCCCTGATACAGCAGGAAGATGGAATATAGAGCCCTTCACAGACAACATTCAAAGCCCAGAAATCCCAGTAAGGATAAAACAATATCCCATGTCAGATGAGGGGCGAAGGAGACTAAAACCAGAGGTAGAACGGTTAATACAACAAGGGCTCTTGGAACCTTGCATGTCTCCCTTCAACAGCCCCATCTTACCTGTAAAGAAACCAGACGGAAAATACCGATTAGTACATGATCTAAGGGAAATAAATAAGAGAACCATTGCCCGGTTCCCTGTAGTAGCAAACCCCCACACATTGCTCAGTCAATTGAAACCAGATGATCACTGGTATAGTGTTATAGATTTGAAAGACGCCTTTTGGGCATGCCCCTTGAAAGAAGAATGTAGAGATTATTTTGCATTTGAATGGGAAGATCTCGATACCCACCGAAAGCAACAACTAAGGTGGACAGTGCTCCCACAGGGATTCACAGAATCCCCGAATTTGTTTGGGCAGGCACTAGAGCAAATAATGAAATCCTATACCCCAAACCAAGGAATAACTATTGTTCAATATGTAGATGACCTTTTAATTGCTGGAAAAAGGGAGGAATCAGTTAGAGAAGAAAGCATTAAGCTTCTGAACTTTTTAAGCATCCAGGGGCTGAAGGTGTCCAAAAGTAAATTGCAATTTGTAGAAGAAGAAGTGAAGTACCTAGGACACCGACTTAGTAAAGGAACTAAAACACTAGACCCAGGGAGGGTTAAGGGAATCCTCTCCCTTCCTCCCCCAAGAAATATGAGACAAATCAGGCAGCTATTGGGTCTTGTAGGATACTGCAGACAATGGATTGAAAACTTTAGTGGTAAAGTAAAATTTTTGTATGAAAAACTAACTGCTGAAGGGTTGATGAAATGGCTGAGAAGGATGATGAATCATTAAAACAATTAAAAGAGGAATTGGCTAATGCCCCGGTGCTAAGCCTCCCGGGTGTTAGGAGACCCTTTTATTTGTTTGTTAACACTGAGGCAGGAGTAGCATTTGGGGTGCTGGCTCAGGACTGGGCCGGCAGTCGAAAACCAGTAGCATTTATTTCTAAAATACTAGACCCCGTAAGTAGAGGATGGCAAACATGTTTGCAGATTATAGTGGCAACAGCCCTCTTAGTGGAAGAAGCTCTCAAAATTACCTATGGAGGAGAACTGAAAGTCTTTACCCCCCATAACATAGGGACAGTATTGCAACAAAAGGCAGAAAAATGGATAACAGACTCAAGACTTTTGAAATACGAGGGCATTTTACTGTCATCCCCTCGGTTGATACTTGAAACCACCTCTCTGCAAAACCCCGCTGAATTCTTGTTTGGAGATCCACAGGAGGATTTAACTCATGACTGCCTACATAGCATAGAAAAACAAACAAAAATTAGGCCGGACCTCAAAGAGGAAGAACTGGAAGAGGGAGAAAAGTTATTTGTGGATGGGTCCTCTAGAGTTGTTGAGGGAAAGCGAATCTCCGGATATGCGATTGTAGGAGGTAAAAATTTGGAAATAATAGAATCCGGACCTTTGAGTCCTAGTGGGTCAGCCCAGGCCTGTGAGCTGTATGCAGTATTGCGGGCTCTAAAATTCTTGGAAGCTAAGGTTGGGACCATCTACACAGACTCAAAATATGCCTTTGGAGTGGTACATACCTTTGGGAAAATTTGGGAAGAAAAAGGGTTAATAAACTCCCGAGGAAGAGAATTAATACATCAGGAACTAATTACTCAGGTACTACAAGCTTTAAGAGGCCCAAAGAAAACAGCAATAGTACATGTTAAAGGACATCAAAAGGGTCTCTCCCATTTGATCAGAGGAAACAACACAGCAGACAGAGAGGCAAAGGAAGCTGCTCTCAGAAAATTCCAGGATCAGGGGATAAGGAGAACGCGAGATGATGAGAAAGTTCGAGTCCTGAGCTTTACAGCCCAGGAAAAGGAGAAATTAGACAAAATGGGAATAAAAGAGAATGGGGGTATTCGAAAATTGCCAGATGATAGGGAGGTACTGCCAAAATCTATAGCCCGAAGAATAGTGCAGCAGCTGCATGACCAGACTCATTGGGGAACCCAAGCCTTAGTAGATCAGTTTACTATTAAGTACATGTGTATAGGAATTTACGATGTAGCAAAACAAGTAGTTAGGGGATGTATAACATGCCAAAGAGTTAACAGACATCAGGCTCGAGAAAGGATTCCAGGAGGAAGGGAATTAGCACACCAACCTTTTTCACATGTACAAATAGATTTCACCGAGCTACCAAAAGTAGGGAGATACAAGTACTTATTGGTACTGGTAGATCATCTAACCCACTTTGTAGAAGCATATCCTACATCATGGGCTACTGCAAATGTGGTTATTAAAACCCTGCTGGAAGAAATAATCCCTAGCTGTGGACTAGTAGAAATATTAGACTCTGACAGAGGTCCCCATTTTGCAAACAAAGTACTGAGAGAGGTAACCAGGGCCTTAGGCACTAAATGGCAATATCACACCCCTTGGCACCCTCAAAGCTCAGGGAGGGTGGAAAGGGCAAATGGAGAAATCAAGAAGCAACTCACCACGCTCATGGTAGAAACTAAAATGTCTTGGGTCAGATGTTTACCCATGGCATTGCTAAACATTAGAACCCAACCTAGGACAGATGTGGGAATCTCTTCTTTTGAAATGCTTTATGGAATGCCTTACGACTTAGAACTTCCGGGGAACCATCCTTGCATCCAAGATAGTCAAATTCAGGGTTACATACAACAGTTAATGAAACGGAGGGAGGAATTAAGACGAAAAGGGCAATTGGTACAAAGACCCCCTTTGGATATAATAATGCATAAGCTTAAACCTGGAGATAGGGTCCTAATTAAGACTTGGAAAGAGACATCCCTAACACCCCAATGGGAAGGTCCCTATGTTGTCCTGTTTACCACAGAAACAGCCATCCCAACTGCTGAAAAAGGCTGGACACATGCCAGTCGAGTGAAAGGACCCATCTCTGCAGACACCCCTTGGGAGGTGACCAGTCGCCCTGGAGATCTACGGCCAACCCTTCGGAAGGCACAGGGACCTGCGCCAGCTGGAAACGTGAATGACTGAATTAGGGGACAGAGAACTGTACCCATTGAGACTCTTGGTAAGAAAACCCCTACAGGAACTGGAACAGGAGTTCAAGTGCCCTCTGCCGTGGAAAACCTGGAATGAACTGACGCTTGCTCTTTCAGTAGTGGCTGAAGTGAGGCGAGAATTATTCAAATACACCGAGTGTCTTAAATGTCAGGAATCTTCTTGTCGGGCATGGGTAAAAATCTTTTGCAGGGGCTGTAAAGACAAATGGTGGATTTTCCAGTCACATTTGGTGGGGAGCACATGGTGTCTTACCTGTGATTGGGATTGGAGAAGAGCAAATCCATTAAGGGCCTTAAGAGAATTTATAAGGATCCCTGGAGAGCGGGAGATCCCTGACAGAGAAGCAGTGTCACTAGTTGAAAATCTAGAACAGAGAAGAGATTGGGCCCTGGCATGGGAAATCCAACACCAATTGCATAGGATCACACGCCAAAACCAGACAGTCATATTAACTACCTTGTGTAAGAAGGGAATCCACGTTCCTCTGGGGTGGCAAGTGAGGCCTGACGAGTGGAATAGCACGATTCATCGCTATTCCCGAGTCTCTAAACAACAAAAACGTAGAGAACGTAGGGAAGAACGACGTAACTCTAGGAAGACAGGAGAAAGGGAATAAAAAGGCAGAGGGTGGACCCTAGGTAGGTGTGGGACTCAGGCCCTGTAAAGCTCGCTAGGGATGGCAGAGAGTCTGTCATAAAATCAAAGAAATCCTTTACAGGAGACCCTTTGCCTGGAGGCCTGACAGCCTGCCCTTAGGAGCGGGGGCAGGAGTTAAGGAGATAGCCCAAATAATGCACCCCTGAAGACTATCCCTGCTGCCGAGAAGATAATGATCCCTGCAGAGCGACGCACCCGGGCTGGCAGGCGAGGCAGAGAGGTGAGGAGTAGTGGGGGAGAGCAACGGAGCACAGGAACAGGAACGGAGCACAGGAAAGCCCCAGGTAAAAGAGATATGAGTACAAAAGGAGAAAGAAATTTGTTGCTAGGACCCTGCCCTGCTTGGCGAGCTACCTTAATTATTATAACCCTGAGCCTCCCGGCTGCCTGGGGAAACCCTGATCAGCTTTACAAAGAGAACATGATCCCCCTAAATAAAGGGACCCTGACCCCTGACTGGTCTCAGGCCTTTTTGCAATCTACTGGATCTATGGGGAATACCACAGGTTTAAGTTTACTAACATTAGTACTGCATGACAGTCTGCCGTATGCTAGACACAAATGGAAGAAGCAGAAAACCTGGCAGCTTCAAGGAGTAGTGGGAGAACAAATTAATATTGGATGTCGAATGGTTAATGGGTCTGACTATACTAATGCGATTGCAATCAGTGTTTCCATGGGTCAGGAGGATAAACAAATAGCAGATTGTGCACACACAATAACACGAGACTGCTGGCAAAACTTCACATTAACTCACACTGCAGAGGTAGTCTGTCTCTGGTCGAAAGATACACAGGGCCTTTCTTTTAAATTTATAATAGATACTAAAACGCACTCTACCACTGCTGAACCTCATAATATCATCACTCTATCTGCACCACCAGTTATACTCACCCCAAAAATTTTCAAAATTGGACCTTATATAATCAGGAAAACTGGTCAACAACAAATATTATTCAATCCAGCATGGTCTCTCAAACAGGTCGAACTGCTGATGCAGACCAATGTTTCAGACATCCAGCCAGCTTGTTCTCCGTTTTTGCAAACATCCTTTGAAGGTTGGACCATTTGGCTGTGGAAACGCAGCTCTTTTAAACCAAGGAAACTTAGAGATGGGACTGGTGTTCTAGGTACAGCATTGGGAATCCTGAATAGCATTGATTCGGAAGTACTAATGAACAAATTGGCTGCTACGACTAGAGATCTGTCCAAATTACAGCAACCACTGAAGTCATCTCTGTTAGCCTTGGGGACACACCAGTGGATGCTGTCAAACATTTTGCCAAAGTGGGAAAGAGTAAATGTGAACGATCACAAATTGGTGATTGATGCACTCAGTGCTGCACAAAATAATGTTTCCTTAGCCCTCAGCTGTATCCAGGCACAATTGTGGATGCAGTCAGTTTCTGCCTCGATTATAAGAGAGGGCGAGGAAGGCACTTTCCCCACAGAAATTTGGAAAATAATCTGGGACAATGCCAACGATTTTGAAAGAGAATTCCAATCCTGGTGGAAACTGGTAAATTTTACCTAGAATGCTATTTCAAATACAGCTACTGCTTTTGTCTTGACCATACACAATGCCTCTGTACATCTAGTTTTTCCTGGTATTGCATTAGGAATAAACCGTGACGGAGCTGTCCTCTATCCTATAGAACATAGGGGATGGGCCCGTCAGTTTGATGACAAATGGCAAACTGTTGATTTGAAATCTTGCATTATCTGAGAACAACTGGGGTTCATCTGTGAAGGCAATGGAATTATAGCTCAAGATATCTGTTTAGACACGGAGCAAAACATTTGTCATTTTGAGATTCGTCCTAACGAGACTTCTAAAACAGTTCTTATATACATAGGCAATGGATGTGCGTGCTTTAGAACTGTTTGTGATTCTGTGCTTGTAGATGATATTGTGGTGGATACAAAGAATCACTCAAACTTCTGTGCTTGTAACTTCACTAAGATTACAGGGTGTGATATTACTTATGAAGCTAAAGTCACCTCTCACCACCTATTACGATCCAACTACACACTGCTTCACAAGCTAATGCCCACTCCAATTGGGATGAACTTCACTCTAGTGAGACAACTGATGCTCCATCAAGACCTGATCCAAATTCTCGAGAGAATCAAGGAAAGCGGACAGAAAACCCTAGTGACTGTTCATCATGACGTAGGAAAAATACACTGGGTTATAGAGAGGGTAAAGCAAGATGGCGAGCAGAGGTGGTGGGATACCCTGTTTGGGTGGTCTCCTACTACCACAGGTGTCCTAAACAGTGTATGCCATCCCATTGTTGTTCTTTTGATTCTGATTGTGCTTGGTTTTCTTTTTGTCAGCAGTTCTATTCGTTATGAATTGGAATATGATGAAAAAGCTAAGGAAATTAGCATCTATAATTAGTGCACATAGCTTAACAGAGGAGGAAACTCAGTTAACGCTTGCTAGGAAGGAACTAAAAAGATTTAATGAACAAAATTAGTAAAAAAAAAATGGAGGATTGTAATAAGTAGCAATACATTTGTTCATTAATTTAATCAATAGCTAAATATTTATACAATATCAAAGCAATAACTACATAGCTAAAACCGCTTGATTTTAAATGTATAGCCACATATGGTTCACATATGGTTGCTTGGCTTGCAGGAATCCTATAGTGCTTTGGGAATTCCATGGTAAAGAAAAGTTCACCTAAGAGGTCACAGAGGAGAGCTGTAATAACAATCCCTAAACTCACAAGAATTGCTTAGGCTTGCAGGAATCGTATAGTGTTCTGAAAATTCCACTCTATAGGTATGCCTTATCGGGAAAAGTTCACTCAGCGGTTAAAAGAGGAAGACTTGGAGCCTTCATCCCACGACCACCAGAAGGCAGAAAAAGACCCCCTAGCAACTGAACAAGCAAGCGCAAAAGACAGACCACGTCATCCCTGGACTCGGGAGAAAAAGGCAATAAAAGGTGGACTTTGGGGATAGGAACGGTGCGAGCCTAGAGGAGTGGAGACTCCCGGCCGCCCAGCGCTGAACTTTGCTTATTCTTGCTTGCATAATAATAATAATAATAAATTTATAATTGTATGATCCTTGAATCCAGTGAATTCATTTATCACCCTTCCTTCCTTCCTTCCTTCCTTCCTTCCTTCCTTCCTTCCTTCCTTCCTTCCTTCCTTCCTTCCTTCCTTCCTTCCTTCCTTCCTTCCTTCCTTCCTTCCTTCCTTCCTTCCTTCCTTCCTTCCTTCCTTCCTTCCTTCCTTCCTTCCTTCCTTCCTTCCTTCCTTCCTTCCTTCCTTCCTCCATCTTTTAAGTGATGTTGGCATTTTTAGATTAGAGTAAAAACTCACTGTCTAACATAGGTGATAAGTATTGAGAAGTTATTGTAAATAGTGTACACGTAGTTTTAGTATAAAAAGATACCACCACACAGTTCCCCATGGTCCCTCACAGGCCCCTCATGGCTCCCTCACAGTAGCCCAAGACCCCTCACAGCCCCTCACTGTGGATGCCATGGCACAGAGAGAGAGAAACAGCAAGTGTTTCTCACAGCAGCTTGTGAGAATTATTAGCAAGTTGTAAGAATGTGAGAACTTCAGTATAAACAATCTGCAGGTGGTGTTCTTCTACTTCATCTTTCTCTTCTTCTCAAGGACGGTGTATAAAGAATGTTTTTGTTAACTGGCCAATCAAACAGAATATATCGTATCACTCTATAAAACCCGCACGGTTCTCTTGAATTAAACCTTCTTTTAGTCTTTCTGCAATACTGCCTCCTGCCTGTTCCTGTGTCATTCTGGGCGCAAGAGTGACACCTCACGGCCCTTCATGGCCCCTCAGGGCCCCTCAGAACTCAAGGCTCTTCACGGCCCCTGAGCCGCCTCCGGCCCCGCCATTGGCGCCGCTCTTTGCTGCTGGCCAATGGCGGCCCGAGTCTGCAGTGACGTCACCGCTCGCCGGGCAAAGGAAGGCCTGGGGCTGAGGTGCCCCGGGCAGGCCGGGAATGGGGTCCGGGGGTTCCCGGGCTCATGGAAACGGGGGATCCAGGGGCTGGGAGAGGAGGATAACCCGGGAAAGGGGGTGCAGGGGTTTTCGGGGCAGAATAAGGGGGTGCAGGGGGTCCTGGAGCCGGGGAAGGAGATGCGAAGGGTCCCAGTGGCCAGGAATGGGCATTCAGGGGGGTCCCCGGGGGGCTCCCCAAAGCCCCTCCCAGGGGGCAGCAGGAGCTGGCTCAGGAGCTCTGGGCAGAGAAAAGGGGGTGACCCCGGCTTGGGGGGGACATGGGGGACTCACCCACGCTCCCGGGGGGACACGACCCTCGGGGACCCCCCCTCACCTTGTCCCGCAGGGGAGGCCGAGCCCCAGCCCAGGCAGACGAAGCCCCCGAGCCCCGGCAGCATCTTGGGGGGCGTGCGGGGCCGGGAGGGGCAGGATCCGGGAAAGGGCGGCGGCTGCCGGGTTCCGCGGGTGCCTGGAAACCACGAAGGCGGCAGCAGCGTCTGTGACAGCGGCGCGGCCTCAGTTGCCTGAGAACGCGGCCCTGGCTGCTTGTGCGCAGCCTGGGCTCCTGCAGGCGGCTTCACTGGGCCATTCGCCAGGGGAATTGTTCGCGGAGCATTGGCCTCTGCAAAGTTCCTGAGCGTGCAGAGCATTGGCCTCTGCAAGGAGTTCATCAGTGTGCAGAGCATTGGCCTCTGCAGAAAGTTCCTGAATTTCCTTTGCAGGTAAAGATTGACTCAAGTTGAACTTTTTAGTTTTGTCTCATCTGCACTCTGAGAGAGAATGCCAAAGGGAAATACAGGATGGGATAATGCCCGTCTTCTGGTGCAGCAGTTCAGTGGTCTGCACTGTCACAGACATGTTTTATGAAAAATCCTTTGGGTTTTTTCTCCTGAGAAGCTGAGAGACCTCAGGAACAAAATGTAAACAATGGTTATCTGCTGCTCTGGAATGCAACAGGTGCATCTGTGATTGGTCTCCTAGAGTTGTTTCTAATTAATGGCCACTCACAGTCAGCTGGCTAGGACTCTCTGTCTGAGACACAAGCTTTTGTTATTCATTCTTTCTTTTTCTATTCTTAGCTAGCCTTCTGATGAAATCCTTTCTTCTATTCTTTTAGTATCATTTTAATAGAATATATATCATCAAATAATAAATCAAGAGTCAGATCCTCATCTCTTCCCTCATCCTAAGACCCCTGTGAACACCACCACAATGCACAGCTGAGTGGATGAACAATATATGCTCTACTGATTGTGCTTTTTTTTTTTTTCTGCATTGAAGGAATGCAACATTTTCTAAATGTACTGGTCTATACTTTTTTTTCCCGTCTAGTGCTTGCTTAAAGTGCTTAAAAGTGAATGAGGTCTTTTCAAGTTTCATCAAGTTTCAGTGGGTTGTTATCATCTGGTTATTACAATTATTAGGGAGAGGCCTGTGAATTGAGGTGCAAACGAGACCATATGCCAAAATCAATAGTCTGGATTTTATGTAACAGTAAATGTGAGCAAGAGAGAGAGAAAGGAAAAGAAAAAGAAGTGGCAGGGTGGCAGGGGGCGGGGGGGATGGGGGGTTTGGGAAGAAGGGGAAGAAGGAGAGTGACAGAGACAGATGAAGTGAAAAACATCACCATTCCATGGATCCCATTGGCATACCATAAAATCCTCTTCTGGTCTTCTCTGTGGTGAGGTCTCGCAAAACGTAAGACTCCAATGGATTCATGCAGATTTGAGCAAGGTGGGAGCTCCCAGGTGCCTCCCTGGGGTGGGGCAAGTTGGACTCTGTCTATTGCTACTTTCAAATAATATAAAATCTTTAGCATCTGTCTGTCCTTTGAGTCTGCCATCAATTGGCTTCTGGATTTTCAGATCTGTTGTGTTACTTTGCGTGCCCTGCAGTCGTCTGGTGCAAGGCCTCAGGAATGGGTCTGGGGGCACTGTGGAGGTCTTTGATGGGAGGTTTGTGTGCAAACCTGGCCTCAGCAGACGAGTCTGTGGCTATGACTTGCCAACCTTGAAGGCAGACAGAGCTGATTTTCAGGACAGCTGCTGGGTTTGGCTTTGTTGTGGGTAGGTTTTTCTCTGCAGCCTTGTTTACTTCTCCCCAGCCCTGAGCTAATGGGACAATAGTGTCACCTTTGTCTTGTCTCAAGTTCCCTTAGGCAGCTTAACTCCCAGTGCCAAGTTCCAGTCCAGAGGCATTTTCAGGGAAGGGTGGGCTTGGGTGGTCGCAGCCTCTTTATACAGTTTTGTCCCAATGGGTAGAAAGTCCATTATAACAACTTTTAAGCCATTAGCCATAACATTCCAGTCTCTCCCAAGTCCTGTGAGGAGCAGCTGAGAGAGCAGGGGTGCTTTAGTCTAAAGAAAAGGATGTCCACTCCAGCTATTTTAAAGTAATATTTAAACTGCAGCTTTGTCTGTTCTAACTATTGCTAATGTTCAGATTTTTAGCTCCAGGTTTCAGTATGATCCATCTTTGAATTGCACAAGGCAGCCCTATAGTTCAAATAAAGTCCAACTAGAGGCCTAACATACTAGCTACTTACACCAAACAACCACTTAGCTGCTTTCAAATCATAGAAAATTTTTAGCACCAGTATATGCCTTGAATCTGCCATGAATTGGGTTCTGGATTTTCAGAGTTCCATTGTTGCTTCTTCCAGTTTTGTTGAGGCATTGTCACTCATCTGGGGATCCTGCCTTCAAAATGGCTTCTGGACTCCCAAAGAAGACCTCGACACCTCGTCTTTTGTCCAGGGAAAGACTGACATCTTTCACTGTAAGTACCCACTGGGCTGTGTTAAGGCTGCAAACTGCCCTGGTGTCCCTGCTCTCCCTGCCCCTGCTTTAGTGCAAGCAAGAAAATGCTTTAAGTAGGTAATAAGCAGAAATATTCTAGTAAGGCTACGAAACGCAAGTAATAAATGACACAATTATGAAGGTTTCTTTAGAGATGAACAGAGAGGGGGAACTGTGGGAATCTACAAAATTAGAGGGTTTTGGGAAAGCTGCAAAAGGCAAGCCTCAGATACAGTAGAACTGTGATTAGAGCTAGGCAGCTGCCATGAGTTAGGTCAGCAGAAAAATTATTTAAAAAGTAGAAAAGCAAGGACAAATAGAACAATGGTCTGTGTATTAATGCTTGTCTAGAATAACTCTCTAAGCTACAGAAAAGTTTATCTAGCAAGAGATTAGGAGGGTTAAAGCTTAATAATGGAGCTCTGTGCATTGTGCTTTAAGGCTTACAAGCAGGTATTGTATTCAAAATAAGCAAGCATTGTTTTAACCAAAGGTGCATGTGCTTATAGTGGTTGGATAGAACTACTGTCAATGTGCTTTTGCTTTGTGTGATTGGTCAAGAAACTTATAAAGGAAGTTGTAACATTAAGTTCTTGGTCTGCTGCCTGGGATGTGAGCTGCTGGCATCTTCCCATTGTCATAACCATGTAATGAGAGTGATGCTGGAAAATAAAACAGCTCAAGGCAGTTCCACAGCAGTCCTGTCCCGTTTGTGATTTGTAAATAGCCCCCTGCTGGTGTCAAGACCAAGCTGCCCTTGGGCACCTGAGCATGTTGGGGGGAAGCTCAAACTCTGCCCAAAGCCCTGTGAGACAGGGCTGGTCCCAGCTGGAAGAGCTTCCAAAGCAGCTGTTCTCTCCCAGCTCCTGTGTGGGCACAGATCCAGCCCTGCAGACACAGTGTACAGCAAAGCAAGTTATCTGCTGCAGCACGTCCAGAAGAAAATGTCTCAGCACCTTTGTGTCCCAGATATCTTGTATGAAAAATCTTTTCCTTAGGATTTTTCTTCCTGAGAAGCTGAGAAGCCTCAGGAACAAAATGTAAACAATGATTATCTGCTGCTGTGGAATGCAACAGGTGGATCTTGGATTGGCCCATGTTGGATGTTTGTAATTAATGGCCAATCACAGCCCAGCTGGCTCAGACAGAGAGTCCAGGCCAGAAGCCTTTGTTATCATTCCTTCCTCTTCTATTCTTAGCTAGCCTTCTGATGAAATCCTTTCTTCTATTCTTTTAGTGTAGTTTTAATAAATTATATATCACAAAATAATAAATCAAGCCTGCTGAACCATGGAGTCAGATCCTCGTCTCTTCCCTCATCCTAAGCCCCCTGTGAACACCATCACACCTTTGTTCTGCAGGATGGTGGAAATCTTCCTGTGCTGGGAATTCTCCCCTGATTATGGTTTACCATGTGTTGATGGTATCTCTCCCAAAGGAGTTGGCTTCTCTTGAAAGCTCCGGATTGGTAGGAATCTTGAGGGCTGTACAGTTCTTTCCTGCTCCCTGGAGCCAGGGCCACAAAGGTCCCTTGGTGTCTGGAGCTCACTTGACTGAAGATGCCCCAGTGCTGAGGCTCTGTCCAGGAGATCCCTCTGTTTTCTTCTCTGCAGAGGTCTGTGAGCCCAGAGAAAGAAAACAAATGCTAATTAACAGAGAGAACTACAACTTGGACACATTCCTGTGCTCCTCACTCTTGGTACAAGGTTCCTTTCTTGCCTCTCTTGGACTCACTCAGCAGTGATATCTCCTTGCTGTGAGTTCTCAGTGCTGTACAGGGATGGAGTCAGGGCAGTTCTGAGAACTCGTCCCCATTCTTTGAAAAGGTCACTGCCTCAATCCAATGAACCTAAAGAGGAAAGAAATGCCCAAAGAGCAGCAATCCCCAACCATGTCACATGCAATCACGGAGAAGCTGATGGGACAGAGCCATGTGGTTGGAGTATGTGTATTGCACTCTGTATTGTAAATTTATTGGTGCTGAGTATTTCAGCAAGCAACTTCCAGGTCTCCCAGGACTCTCCTGGACAATGTGATCACAAGTTGTTCACCAGTGCCACTTGTTCAAGAAAAGCCTTTCTGAACAAGCCCAACTCTGAGGCTCTGTCTGGTTTATTTTTGCCTTTCAGCTGCTTCCCTCGAAGTTCCTGTGGGAGAAGTTTCTCAACATGAAGAAGAAGGCCAGCACTGGCGGGAGTTTTCTACCCAGAATTGGCCCATGTGTAGAGCTGGGGAAGACTGGTCCAAAGGTAGCCTTTTCCTGCTCTTCTCCTTTCTGTTTGATGGGAAGTTTGAAGAGGGTGTGTGCTTGTGACAGGCTTGCCTCCAGCAAAATACCTCAGTGTGCAGGTGCTGTTGTCATTGCAAGCTGCTGTTAGAGGTGGGCTGGGAGTCCTGATCTGCACTAAGCCAACACAAATAAGCTCTGCTGAAGCTGCCTAAGTGTAGCTGCCATTGCTGAAACAATGGGGGGAAGGCTGGGGGCACAAAGGCACAGCATTGCCATGTGCCATTCTCCTGCTGAAGGAGCCACCTCTTGCTTTGGTGCGGTCACCATCAAATGCTCGGGGTCACAGGATTCCCTCCGGAGTGGCAGCGTTGGCCTTGGAAGGCCGAGGACCTGCAGGAATGACTTCAGCTTTAACCAAACAAATTGCTTTTATGCTTTGGGCTTGAACAATGTGTTGGACCCTGAGGGGTCCAACACATTGGGGTTAGATTTTGCAGGCTGCCAGATGTACAGGGGACTGGCCCTGGGCAGAGGGGAATGGATGTGCTTTATCTGGATCAGTGCCTTCTTGGAGGTGTGTTTGAAGCTGCTTTTCTGGCAGGACTGGCTCAGTAGAAAGCACAGTCCCAGCGGGTCGGTGACTGAGGTGAGCTGTTGTTATGAATGAGGTCCCTATATGTCTAATTTAATAAACCATCATTAGAATTTAGCAGCAATTTTAATTGAGCAGCAATTTTATATGAAATCATGCAATCAAATAGAATCAAGCAGATACAAAATAATTTGGCAGTGGTTTAGATAAAGCATAAGCAAAACCAGTCAGGATCCAGGGGGGTTTTCTCACCCTGCCTCCCATTCAAAAGATAAAGAATCCAAACACAACTTCTAGACTGGATGCTAATACATATTCATCAATTATTTTCTGTCAATGTCCTCCTATTTTTGATTCTTGAAATCTATGTCACTGTACTGCACAGTGCGTGCTCTGCTTGTTTCTAAGGGGTCTTTTGGTTTTGGTGGTCGCTTCCCACGAAGGCTTCTCCTCCTCATCACTGTCCCTTGAAGAACCCTACAAGCTGCACATGCACCCCAAGACTTGTGTTATAGAAGCCAGCATTATATTCCAAAAAGAAGCCTTATGATTTCATCGATACCTGGAATCATCCCAATTTTGTCCATGTCAAGGCCGATTCTTTAATTATCCTGAGGCCTATTGCCTTTTGGGATGTTACTTATCTCAAACTACATCCTGCATCCTGTTTTCTCATGAACATCTGAAAATATCTGTTTTGTGACACTGATTCCATATCCTTTTTCTCAATTACTTTTTAACAAATATTTTCTAAAATATTTAAAATATAGTTACAAGTGTTAGCACAAATCAGATTCATCTATCACACTGTTGAGCAAGAAATTGGCAGCAAGAGCCATGTAAGACACTGGTTAAGGATTGCCCAGACAGAGCAGGGGAGAGTTTTCTCCAAGCAATGCCTCTGCTCCAGAATCATTTGCTGCTGTTTTGGGCCTGTGGGTCCGCCTCGGTGGCGGCGGTGGTCCCCAGCCCACGTTGTTGAAGCCGTCGCCCTTCCTTGGCCTTAAGCCAGGGACCCGAGTTGTGGCGGGCAGAATTTTTTGGCCTAGTTGTTTGTTTTTTTTTTTTTTAAGGGCCCGACACCCGACAGAGAGCCCCCCCGGACTGGTCCTGGGCGAGGCGGCGGCGCCTCGCCTACCTCGGTCGTGGCCAGATCGACTGAGCCGCTTCTGCTGGCCGGGGCCGGGTTTGCCGCGCCGGGTCCGTTGCTTTTTGTTGAGGCGGGCGGAGTTGGGGGGGGTGCCCGCCAGGCATCCATGGGCCTTTTTATTTTTCTCTCGTGGCCCTAAGCCACGGCACCGAGAAGCGTTGCGACGAAGGCGCGAGTGGGATGCCGGTTGGTCCGTCGTGGGGAGGCAGTAAGGTGCGTACCTCGGACCCCCCCCGGGCCCCTGGCCCCTTTGCCTCGTGGCTAGCACGGGTCATTTCGAACGCGCGTCTGTGTGCCTTTTTCATCGTGCTGTCCCCTGGCTTTTTTTTCCAGAAGGGAAAGCCGACCGCCGCGAGGCCGGGCAAAAGCTGGTGGCCCGTGGCGCCAGGTCGGTGGCACTTTATCTCGCACAGTCGGCCGGTTTCCCCGGGCCAGAAGGTGGGGGAGGGTCACCGAGTCCCCCCCTGGCCTGGCAGGGGCCCGTCCAGTCCCGCCGTTGCCTAGCCTAAAGGGGAGCCGTTGTTGGCCGCGGGCGGGTGACAGCACCCCCCCGCACTCCTTTGCTGCCGTGAGCAATCCGATCCACAGGTGGGCTGGGCGGCCGTCTCCGTTGTCCCAGGAGCGTGGCCGTGGGGCCCTTGTCG